>NC_073227.2:43362878-43665909 GCF_029281585.2 Gorilla gorilla gorilla | reverse complement strand
CTGTTCATATCCTTTGCCCACTTTTTGATGGGGTTGTTTGTTTTTTTCTTGTAAATTTGTTTGAGTTCATTGTAGATTCTGGATATTAGCCCTTTGTCAGATGAGTAGGTTGCGAAAATTTTCTCCAATTTTGTAGGTTGCCTGTTCACTCTGATGGTAGTTTCTTTGGCTGTGCAGAAGCTCTTTAGTTTAATCAGATCCCATTTGTCAACTTTGGCTTTTGTTGCCATTGCTTTTGGTGTTTTAGACATGAAGTCCTTGCCCATGCCTATGTCCTGAATGGTATTGCCTAGGTTTTGTTCTACGGTTTTCATGGTTTTAGGTCTAACATGTAAGTCTTTAATCCATCTTGAATTAATTTTTGCGTAAGGTATAAGGAAGGGATCCAGTTTCAGCTTTCTACATATGGCTCGCCAGTTTTCCCAGCACCATTTATTAAATAGGGAATCCTTTCCCCATTGCTTGTTTTTCTCAGGTTTGTCAAAGATCAGATAGTTGTAGTTATGCGGCATTATTTCTGAGGGCTCTGTTCTGTTCTATTTTTCTATATCTCTGTTTTGGTACCAGTACCATGCTGTTTTGGTTACTGTAGCCTTGTAGTATAGTTTGAAGTCAGGTAGCGTGATGCCTCCAGCTTTGTTCTTTTGGCTTAGGATTGACTTGGCGTTGCAGGCTCTTTTTTGGTTCCATATGAACTTTAAAGTAGATTTTTCCAATTCTGTGAAGAAAGTCATTGGTAGCTTGATGGGGATGGCATTGAATCTATAAATTACCTTGGGCAGTATGGCCATTTTCACAATGATTCTTCCTACCCATGAGCATGGAATGTTCTTCCATTTGTTTGTATCCTCTTTTATTTCATTGAGCAGTGGTTTGTAGTTCTCCTTGAAGAGGTCCTTCAGGTCCCTTGTAAGTTGGATTCCTAGGTCTTTTATTCTCTTTGAAGCAATTGTGAATGGGAGTTCACTCATGATTTGGCTCTCTGTTTGTCTGTGATTGGTGTATAAGAATGCTTGTGATTTTTGTACATTGATTTTGTATCCTGAGACTTTGCTGAAGTTGCTTACCAGCTTAAGAAGATTTTAGGCTGAGACAATGGGCTTTTCTAGATATACAATCATGTCATCTGCAAACAGGGACAATTTGACTTCCTCTTTTCCTAATTGAATACCCTTTATTTCCTTCTCCTACCTAATTGCCCTGGCCAGAACTTCCAACACTATGTTGAATAGGAGTAGTGAGAGAGGGCATCCCTGTCTTGTGCCAGTTTTCAAAGGGAATGCTTCCAGTTTTTGCCCATTCAGTATGATACTAGCTGTGGGTTTGTCATAGATAGCTCTTAATATTTTGAGATATGTCCCATCAATACCTAATTTATTGAGAGTTTTTAGGATGAAGGGTTGTGAATTTTCTCAAAGACCTTTTCTGCATCTATTGAGATAATCATGTGGTTTTTGTCTTCGGTTCTGTTTATATGCTGGATTATATTTATTGATTTGCGTATGTTTAATCAGCCTTGCATCCCAGGGACGAAGCCCACTTGATCATGGTGGATAAGCTTTTTGATGTGCTGCTGGATTCGGTTTGCGAGTATTTTATTGAGAATTTTTGCATCGATGAGAGAAGAATCAAATAGATGCAATAAAAAATGATAAAGGGGATATCACCACCAATCCCACAGAAATACAAACTACCATCAGAGAATACTACAAACACCTCTACGCAAATAAACTAGAAAATCTAGAAGAAATGGATAAATTCCTAGACACATACATCCTCCCAAGGCTAAACCAGGAAGAAGTTGAATCTCTGAATAGACTAATAACAGGATCTGAAATTTAGGCAATAATCAATAGCTTACCAACCATAAAAAGTCCAGGACCAGATGGATTCACAGCCGAATTCTACCAGAGGTAGAAAGAGGAGCTGGTACCATTCCTTCTGAAACTATTCCAATCAATAGAAAAAGAAGGAATCCTCCCTAACTCATTTTATGAGGCCAGCATCATCCTGATACCAAAGCCAGGCAGAGACACAACCAAAAAAGAGAATTTTAGACCATTTTGTATATTTTAACACATAATAAAAATTCTTACATGTTATTAGAAATTTGCCATCAATATATTTTAAATTCTGTATAATATTTCATTCCACAAAGTAAGTGAAAGTGGCTTAACATTTTCCCTATGCTTAGGCATTAGGTTGTTTTCTGTCACATGGCATAAACTTTCAATATAATTTTTTGTATACATATCATTGTTCACACTTCAGGTTATGTCATTAAAATCTTTCTTTAATAGCTATATTGACATAATTTACATCATACAATTCACCCATTTAAAACATATAATTTAATGTTTTCTTCCAGAGACTTGTTCACACATTACTATAACATAATTTTAGAATATTTGTTAAACCTCCAAAAGGAGCCCAAAAAGAAACCAATGCCTATTTGCAATCATTTCAGCTTCAGACAATTAATCTTTAGGTCTCTCTGTATTTGCCTATTCTGAACATTTGTGACTTGCTTCTTTCACTTAGAATAACATTTTCAAGGTACATTCATATTGCAGCATGTTTCACTACTTCATTTATGTTTATTGAAAACTAATATTTCATCATATAGCTATGTCATATTTCTTTTGCTTATCTATCAGTTAGTGAACACTTTTTTCCACCCACTTTTTCAATGTTAGTGCTGTTAGAACACTTGTGTATATGTTTTTATGCAGATGTGTGAATTCATCTGTCCAGAGAAATTTCTGTCATATGATGACTCTATCACTAACATTTTAAGTACCAAACTTTTCAGAGACTGCCATTTGTCATCCTTGGGATAATAATCTATTCCAGGAATAAATTCTTATGTACAGTATTACTGGAGGAATGGTTACAATTCTTTTAAAAATTCTTGGTACATATTGATAACTTGCTTCCAAAAAGAGCATCTATAAATGTATATATCTGCTGTTTAAGATTTTACCAGGTCAGGCCTGGTGGCTCACGTCTGTAATTCCAGCACTTTGGGAGGCTGAGGCAGGTGGATAACCTGAGGTCAGGAGCCCGAGACAAGCCTGGCCAACAAGGTGAAACCCCATCTCTACTAAAAATACAAAAATTAGCCAGGTGTGGCATCACATGCCTGTAACCCCAGCTACTTGGGAGGCTGAGGCACAATAATTGCTTGAAACTGGCAGGTGGAGGTTGCAGTGAGCTGAGATCCTGCCACTGCACTTCAACCTGGGCAACAGAGCAAGACTCGATTTCAAGAAAAAAAAAAAAATTTACGATACTCTCTCCTTCACTGAAGAGTATCTTTAAAATAAGTGTTAATTTGGGAGTAGGAAAGCATTCTGTCAAAAAGCATTAATAATTATCATTGCAGTTGATTTTTTTAGGTTCATTAAAATTATAATTTTTTTCTGTAATTTTTCATCTTTAATTTATAGTTTTGTTATCAGTTTTATTACCAAGTTCCATCAGTTTTCACAATTTATAGTTTATTTAATTTTTGGTATATTTTGTGTATAATGGTTTATATTTGTATTTATTAACTATTTTAATCTTTTATTTTGGCATTTCTGCCATTGGATTATTGTTTAAGTTTTAATTGAACCTTTATTTTAAAATAATTGAAGATTTCCATGCACTTATACGAAGTCATATGAAGAGATCCAATGTACTTGATTTCACTTTCTGCCTGCAATAACATCTTGCAAACTTATAATACAATATCACATCCAGGCTATTGATATGATACAGATTTCTATCACTACCAGAATTGCTTTTTTTAACCATTTTATAGACACACCTACTTTCCTCCCACTTTCACCCTCCCTTAACTCCTGGCAACAATTTATCTATTCTTCATTCCTATTATTTTGTCATTTCAAGAATGTTATATAAATGAAGTAATGTAACATTTAACATTTTGTAATTGACATTTTCATTCAGGATAATGCTCTGGAGATTTATTCAGCTTGTTGTGTGCATCAATAGTTAATTTATTTTTATTGCTAAGTAGTCTTCCATGGTGTGGATATACCACAGTTTAAGTATTAACCCGTTGAAAGCTGCCTGGGTTGTTTGCAGGTTTGTCTATTATGAATTAAACTGTTATAAATACCCATGTACAGTTTTTGCATGAACATAACTTTTCTTTTCTAAGAAAAAAATGCCCAGAAGTGCAATTACTGAGTGGTATAGAAGTAGTATGCTTAGTTTTGAAGAAAATGTTAAATTATTTTCCAGCATGGCTATATGATTTTTATATTCCCCAAGATAATATGTGTGTAATCCAGTTTCTCTGCATCCTTACTGGCATTTGGTATTGCTGCTGTATTTTATTCCACTTATTCTGATGGGCATTTAGTGATAACTCACTGTACTTTTAATTTATAATCCTTTAATGGATGATGATGTTGATATCTTTTCTTGTGCTTATTTGCCATTTTTATATTCCCTTTGGTCACATTTTTGTTGGTCTGTTTCTAGCTATGTTCTCTACTCTCTTCTATTAATCGATCTCTTTATACACCTCTACCAATCCCATATTGTCATAATTATTGTAGCTATATAAGTCTTGAAATCAAATAAAGTGATTCTTCCCATTTTAATATTTTTATGAGAATTATTTTAGTATTCTTGTTTATTTGCCTTTCCGTATTACATTTCAGAATAATTTTTTCTCTATCTACCAAAATATTGTGCCAACGTTTTCACAGGAATGCTATTAAACCTATAAATTCATTTGGGAGAATAGACATGTGTTTTTTTATGTTGAATCTTCGTATTCATAAACATCGTTGTGGTAGGCATTCTAATTCCCAGAATCTGTGTAATTTTCAGTTGTAAAACTTCCATTAGGTTTCTGCTTTATGTTATCTATTCATTTATAAAGTTTCTATATTTTGCTGGGACTATTTTTCTCATTTGTTTCAAGCATGTTTGTAGTTGCTTGTTGAAGCATTTTTGTAATGGTTGCTTTAAAATTTCTATCAGATAATTATAACATCTCTGTCATCTCAGTGTTAGTATCTTGATTGTCTTTTTTCATTTATTTTGAGATTTTCCTCGTTCTTTGTGTGTATGACATGTAACTTTGAATTGTACCTGGATATTTTGAGTGTTATGTTACAACACTTTGAATCTTATTTAAACCTTCTGTTTTAGCTGGTATCCTCTGACAACACTTTGGCAGAGGAATGGGGTTTTTTTCTCTTTATTATCAGATGGAGGTAGAAGTCCAAGTGCTCCACTTGGCTATTGTTAGCACACGTGGGTGAGGGCCCCTCATTACTGCTGGGTTCAAGTGGTAGTTCTGGCTCTCTGTTAGTCCTTCACTGTACCTCCATGGTTGGGAAGGGTATGAATGCCTCCTTATTGCTTGCCATGTGGCCTCCTCCCCCATCATGTAGAGACAGAGGCCTCATTAATGCTGGGTCATGATAAAAATTCTGAGTCTTCACTAGGACCACTCTGACATCACTCCAGTGAAAAGTGGAAGGGGTACCTCACTACTGCTGAATGGGTATGGAAGTCCAGGTAGCTTCATGGTCTCCAGTAACTTCACAAGAGAGATTGCTTGTTACTACCTATGGGGATGAAAGTCCTGGCTCCCTGCTTAGCCTTCTCTGATGCCATCCTAGTGAGGGGTGGGGAGGGTATTGGCTGCCTTCTTACAGCTTCATCAGGATGGAAATCATATTATACATATCATATGATGATAATATCCATTTACCATGCCAAACTAAGTTTGTATTTTTAAATATTGTAAAGCTTTAATTGATAGAAGAGTGAATACTGTGTATAATGAGTCATGTCAATGGGCATAGATAAGAATGGCCCCACCAAAAAGCCAGCCCTCTAAAGCTAAAGAACTAGGAACAGAGCAACCTGATTAGACAAAAACTTACAGACAATAATCACTCTGTTCCAGTCAAACACCACAGGAGAAACAAAAATGTAGCCCCAATCCATGAGTACACAAAAGTAAAAAGGCCAAGTAGAGAGCCTTAACTTTTTGGATGGGAAAGGAGGAAGGGGTCAGATGGAGTGAAAGAGAGGTGAGACAGCCTCACAATGCAGCTACCAAGCCCGTCAAGCCCTTCTCATTGAAGTGTATCTACCACATATCAATGACACTTTCCTAAATTTTCAACTTTGATGAAGGTTTTTTAAATCTATTTTTTTCTGATCATTTACTCCAATGGGTAATGAGACGTGAGAAATATGAATGCTATGTTTATTCTTATATCCCACCTAAAATGTCTGCAGACGTTTATCCAGAGGATTATTTCTCAATTACATAAATATAAATAAAATAGAACATAATTTCTTCATCAAATTTACCTTAATTCAACCTTTTATTTCTTTATAGCTCTCTTTTGAAATTTATATATTATAATTAACATCTAACAATGTACTGTCAAATTTTGAGATAGAATCTAGAGAAGAATATACATTTTATGATTTCATTCTGTCATTATGTACAGGGTTGTACTGAGTGGGACAATTTTCTCCACTTCTTTTTGCATTATTCAACTTATATTTTACTACTTCTTAAAAGATGAGTTGTACCTATTGTCCATATTGCATATCCTGCTCTGCTTCTCTTTCATTCATGGTAAAATCCTGCTAGTATAAAAAGTAGTTTGTTATCTTTAAGGTGTCTGGTCCCTGAAACAGGTTAAAAAGAATTAATTTTTGAATATGAATGACCTTATTAAAGAACCCCCTAGTCAACTGCTATCAATTAGTATCTTCTCTGAAGTTAAGAAAAACAGTTAAGAGGAAACATTACACTTAATCAAACCTAATTCTGCTTGAATCACTTGCTTTTCTGTTAGTTATTCTAGTGACCTGGAGAATAAAATGGTGAAGGTCATTCTAAATAGACCTTATGCAGTTACTTACTTTCCCTGACTATTAAAACCTTTTATAATCTATGAAAAGTCTAATGTGATAGTTACCAGTGACAGCAACACCTTCATAAAGTGTCTGAAGACCTTTGATCCTTTTTGAAAATGCAATTTTTATTCATCATAAATAAACTTTGATAAATTAAATAACTAGACCTGGATTTCTATATAGTTTGGTAGTAACCTCCAAAATAGACTTTATGTTTCTACAGAACTGTAGAATCTTCCAGTACTGGAAATAAGCTCTGAGTTTTAGAAATAAAGACAGCAAAGTATTTCACAAAGATGTTTTTAGTTGATACAGTTAGGTTTATGGAAACTCTTATAGTATTTTTGTCTCAGTGTTAATATCATATGGGATAGACTTACTTAAGAACAAAGGTATGCTCTTATTTTTATTCCTAACATAAAACCGAGAAGAAATTACATATGAAAAAGAGAATTTTAATGACATTTTAAGTAACATTTATTTGTAAAAAAATTACAATGCAATTTAACTTATCTTTGATTTCTTTGTGATTCACAGTTTTGATGACCATATCTCATTCTTGATGCTGGGGAAGATAATCATTGATCAAGGAGAAACAGATGAATATAGATTATAATGGAGAAAAATAACTTTTCCACCCATTTTTATCCTATAATTCGCATATGTTAACTTTTACAGAGATGTCCTGATTTTATTGTTTATGAGAATCCATGTGTATATATAAAGTAGAACAACATGTCTAAAACATAGTCCTATGCTATGGTAATTCTAGAGGACAGATGATCAGTGAAAAACAGTCTTTATAGGAAATTCAAATTTGAGAAATACAGGATTTAATCAAATGCAGTAGCTTTTTCAGTGCACCAAATTTCAGAGACTAACCTACTAATATTTGTTTTTACTTGATAAGAAATAGAAATGGTTGGAGCATTTTCTAAAATTATTTTACTGTGAAATATGACATCTTATTGGCCCAGTTTTGAGAAATAATTCAGGCTTTCTGAATGTGTTTTTCCTTTTGAAGAATGGTTATATGCTGAATGGTCTTTTTGAGAATCTTTTGTACTTCATTCTATGCTTGAAGCAAACCACTTATATTTTTTGTCTAAAGTTTTATATTTCAACTGTTTTTAGTGGTTCCTTAAAACAATGTGCCTGAATATACTAGAGTATGACTAGCAGGACAAAATGCCAATTTGTTTTGTTCAGGTACGTATTTGCCCCCAACAATGCCTGTCACAAATATTAATTTTAGTGAAGGAAACAGTAAGTTTTATTTATTAGTTTTTGAAGAGGGCTTTTATTTTCTTTGTTAACTCCTGGAAAATATTACTTTCTTGGTCTGCTGATGTTATAACTCTGCTGGACTCACCTGAAAGCATGGCATCTCCAACCTAAAGTACAGTGGAAATTTGTCTCAATGAGATAAATATTCTGCTACTGTATATAATAGACAGCTAGTAAGTATAACTTTGTTTTTCTCTGAGACGGAGTCTTGCTCTGTCACCCAGGCTGGAATGCGGTGGCATAATAATCTCAGCTTACTGCAACCTCTGCCCTCTTGGTTCAACCTATTCTCCTGCCTCAGCCTCCCGAGTAGCTGAGACTACAGTTGGGTACCACCTGGCCAGGATTTTTGTATTTTTAGTAGAGATAGGGTTTCATCATGTTGTCCAGTCTGGTCTTGAACTCCTGACCTCAAGCAATCTGCCCACCTTAGCCTCCTAAAGTGCTGGAAATACAGAAGTGAGCCACCGTGCCTGGCCTAATAAGTATAGATAGTATTTCCCTTTTATATTCCTAGAGCCCAGCAAAATGCTTGGTAATTTGTAGGTGAAGAAAAATGTTTAACTTAATAGAAATCTAAAATTTTCCTTGGTATCCACCAAGATTGGTTACAAACACACTCACACACACACACACACACACACACACACACATTTTATCATATTTATCTCACTGAGATACATTTCCAGTGTTTTTTAAGTTGGAGATTTTTAACTGAGTGCTGTTTTGGCTGCTTTAATAAACACTGTTAGAAATACGCATCTATAAATATTCATAGAAATAAGTAATGTGAGTATGTATAAGGAATTGGAAATTTTTCAGTGTGGAGGACATTTATTTCTTGAAACACAGTATTAACAATAGCAACTACTGTAGTGTCTTTACCACTTGTTATCTTGTTAGTGGCTTTCTATAAACACTTTATGAACTTCTAGGCAAAATACATCCAAAGAAGCCAAACTTTGTTTGCATTTGATTTTAGTAAAAAAAAAAAAAAACAACAACAACAACGAAATGCCTTTTTTTAGTGGATATCATAGTACAATAAAATAAAGTTAGTGTATGTACATGAATCAATTTTGTTCCCAAATATACATATGTTGAGAATTAGAAATTGAACCAAAACTTAGTGTTACTATTGAAGCAAACAGGGAATTTTTTAAATTAATTAATTGATGAATGCTTGCAGATACTAATTTTATTTGAATTCTTAGAGGATACATAGTCGAACCTTTGTATTTGAAATCATTCTGTGAGGTCCAAACTAAATAATGGATAGTACAATAAAAGAGAAACATATTAAGAATTCTACTGTTCAGAGTATCATGAGACACATACTGCTTTTAAAAACCATCTTGTGTCATGAAGTAGAATTCAAGTATTGGATTTTGTACCAGTGGTAGAAAGACATGGCTCTTGTTTAGGGTTGAGTATGGTTGATTTAATCTTTATTTTCAAAATCAATGGCCTAAGAAATTGGTAGTTAAGAAACATCATCTTTTGATGTTTCTTCAATTGATCTTATTTATACTTCATTAACTTTTCATTTGATAACAGCAATAAGGACAATGAAAAGGAACATCTGTGGAATACTTACTACGTGACAGGCACTTGTCTAAATACCTTTAGAAAGTAGAATTCTTATTTTTCATATTTTATAGATAAGGCAATGAAGATTTGAAATATTTGAACAGCTTGTTTCAGCAAATTGATGTTTGAGTAGAGATCTGAGCCCTAGTCATCCTGATGCCAAAGGTCTTTTTTCTTCAGTTTTGCCCTTTAGTTTGTCCATGTCACACTTCTGAAAAAATATGTCTGATCAATGCACACTGGAAACAGAACATAAGGATGGATTTCTAAGGGAAAATTACATGCAATGAATGAAAATATTTTCACTTATTGTAAATGTTCATTCAAAGTCTATTTTTTTTTAATTGTTCTAACAAGATTGTCAATCTTATTTGCCAGGGCACAGAATACAAATAATATGAAAACTGTGTCTTACCAGTGTGCCAAATACAGGGATTGAAAATGGTGTCACAAAATAAAAGTTAAATATTTTTAGGCAAATCAAGGAAAATAATAACATTGTTGGCTGATGTTACTTTAATTAACATTTGATATGCCTGATTATCACTGCATTTCTGCACACAATTTATATTTTTTTATTGCAGTAGGATGTAATGAACTCACAAAAGGAGAAACTTAATTACAAAACAAAATTGTAAAAACAACAAAAAACTTGTTTAAAATGTTTGAAAGCCCAAAATTCTGTTCCATAATTCATCAAAATAACCAATATATAAGTCACAGAAAAATGGAGCATGTTAATTTTCAAATAAGTATTTGTTTAAAAAAAGAGCTATCACGAAGACCACCTTGCTTTCCACCAAATTGTTTTTACCCAAAATTCATTAGCAAAATTTTGTGTAGCAAATGTATGAGTTACTACTACATGCTGATGATTTACTTATTTCTATATCTCATGTATATTGAGCATTAATTAATTTCTATTATTATTATTTTAACCATTTAGTAGCTTTATCATTATATTTTACATATGTCATCATATTCAATATAATATAAAAATATAATAATAATATTATCCACCTCACAGGGTGGTGAGTTGACTTTCTATATGAGAAATACTTAGTTCAGTGCATGGTACATGGTGATTTCTCAGGGAATAATACTTCCATTACTGATGAATTCGTTGATAAATGTGTTTCTTGAAGAATTAGTCAGTATTACATATTGACTCTAATATATCTAGGCAGTTCTGAATAACTTTTCCAGATTACTGGATGGAACAAATGATTGATTATATTCCATGATTGTTATGAGTGTTCCATGAACCAAATGGACTTATTGGAGTTCTTAACTTAGGTATAATAATCATTTATATTTATGTTGGTAATATAATGCTGAAAATAAATTTGGACCTCTTTTTAGAAGAAGTGTTTGTTTTGAAAAGTTAAATGTGTACATATATGTATATATACAGTTATATATTGTTATACACAATTATACATATACACATATATGTATATGTGATGTGTGTGTATATATTTATATACATATAAAATAAAGAGATACTTCTGCAAATATAATAACTCCTTTTTTTAACCTGCTAATTACTTTTCATGAGAAATCTGAAGTGATCAAGTGGCTGACCAGGTTTAGCGGGAATTTTAATGTGTCTCCTTGTGAAAGATTTCCTCCTCTGGGAAGCAGGATTTGACCTGGAAGGTACAGTATTGTGGGGACAGAAGTACAAATTATTCAAGTGGGTCACTGGAAATAATGGGGAACAGAGACACTATCACTTTCAATTTAGATCCATGTAGTCTAATTATTGGTGACATAGCACCATGTAATACCAGATGGTTAAGCTGTATACCAAATCCTGACAGCTTCTTAACCTCATAAAATGTCATCTCCACTGGCTTATTTCCTGCACTCTCAAGAGGCTATTTCAATGTTTTATCAGGCTGTCATCTTCAGAGAGATGTAGTGTCTTAGTTTTGGCTGCTATAGCAGAATACCATAGACTGGGTGACTTAGCAGAAATTTATTTCTCAGAGTTCTGGAGGATGGGACAAGTAAACCAGCTGATTCAGTTCCTAGGTGAGGGCTTTCTTCTTGACTTGCAGTCTTCTCATTGTATCTTCACATTGGGAAAAGAGAAAGGTTGTCTTTCTTGTGTCTCTTCTTTTGAGGGCACTAATCTCAGCATGAGGGCTCTACCCTCATTACCTAATTACTTCCCAATGATCAATTTGGAAATATCTCACTGAGGATTAGAGCTTCTTTGTATGTATTTTTTGGGGGGTGGGCATAAATATTTAGTATATATCATGTGGTATGTGGTAAGAAGAGTGGATCCATGATCTTATTGTCAGTTGTCATACTTTTTTAGCCTTGAAATTGGTCCCTTAATCCAAGGTGATTATTTGGAATCCCATGCTAATAAATCACACATTTTATGATCCCTTGAATAACGATATTAGCTAAGGTGTTGTAGGCAGGAAAAGGAAACTATACCCAGAACACCTGATAGTCATATTCAGAAATAATTTCTGTTCGTTCCAGAGTGGAGGAAGTATAATATAAACTATTTTTCACAAGTGGCTAGTAATTCTGCACAGTAGCAAGAATTTTCAGATAGCTCCTAAAGATGTCTTACCCTAGACTCTAGTCCCCATTATTGTGAATATGACGAGATATCACACCTGTGATTTTGTTACATTACATGAAGAAAATAATTTTGAAAAGGTAATTAAGTTACTACATCTTAACCACCTTTATGTAGTTAATGTGCATGGATATCAGTAAACTTTAAGTCAATCATAAGGAAGAGTATCCAGTTAGGCCTAACTGAATCATATAATCCCTTTAAAAGCAGACAGTTTTCTCCTACATATTACAGAATAAGAGTCAGAGATATGTGAAGGACAAGAAGGATTCAACACACCACTTGGCTTTGGAGATGGAAGGGGCAGTGTGTGAGGCCAGAACACCCCTGACCATCAGCCAGTCAAGAAGAGCCTACAGTCCTACAATCACGTGAAACAGAGTTCTGCAAAAACTTATATAAATCTAGATGTGGATTCTTCTCCCACATGTCTAGATAAGACCTAAGCCTGGCTGATACTTTAATTTTCAAATTGTGAGACTCTACAAAGAGAACCTAGCTAAGCCCACCCAGAATTCTCACCTATATAACTGTGAGTTAATAAATGTATTTTTTAAAAAAACAACCAAATTTGTGATTTGTTATGCAGCAATAGAATGATACATTATTATTGAGGCATTGTACCACATTGTGAGCTCAGTGTTTTCCTAATCTCCTGACTATTCAGACATTCACAAGGGTCAGTAACTAGATCAGTCTTGGCAAGAGAGAACATGTGCTGTTGGGCCCATACGAAGCTTCAATGACCCCTCCTTTCATGAGCTTGTGCAATTACATGAGAGTCAAGACCAGACACCAGTTCATATCTTCTGACTCAGTCAACATTTCCATTTGGTTGTTTGTTGCTTCTTTTGCAGTTATTTTATTGTGGGCATTAGCTGAAGGTTAAGGGCAAAATTATTCAGTTCAAGATGTCTAAGAGTAGACAATACTCAAAGGAATTACTGATAACACATACACTTGGTTAGTGAAACACATACATTCATTTTCTTCCACAAGCTAAGCAGCCAGTGAGCTAATTAGAGTAGAAAGGGCAATAGGGGCACTTATTCATTAAAAATGGTTAGTCTGTCAATGCATAAGCCACTCTGACTCCTCCTGCTAGCATGTAATGACCTTTACTAGCAAAATTATTTTCTTATCATCTGAATAAGGAAGTTGGAGTTCATTTACAGTGTTCTAGTCCACAGAAAACCTAATTCAGCGCAATCCATGATGATCACAGAGAGATTTATGCCTAGGTGCTCAATGTTTATTCATGGTATGGCTGATTGAGCTTTTCTGTCAGTTTCTTTTACAGGGAGATTTAAGTTTCCAGCACCTTGATGTATTAGCAGAGATCTCTGTCAGTACTTCTTCAGGCCCTCTCTGAAGCACAAACAACAGACTTACATTACTTATTTTTAGGTAAAAGTTTTAAGAAAATGTGTTCTCAACAATAGCAGTTTCAAAACAAGTTTTAAATGAATAAGTTTATGAAATTTGTTAATGACAAGATTTTTACAATTTGACAAGTTAGGGGTAAAATTCTATCAAATCAAGTTTAATCTGGGGGCAAGTTAAACATCATTCTTTATAAATTCTTATACAAATCATACACATGACAGAAGCCACTGCTCCCTGGTGAACATTAATGTATCAGTGCTTACATGTGTAAGTGTTAAGAATGATGCTTAACTTGCCCGCAGATTAATTCCCACAGTTCTGTCAACATTCCTTTGACCTAAACCCATTTTTTTCAATTGTATAATCTTGTTTCTTCCAAACTTAGACAAAACTCAACCCATTCACTGAAGCCCAGGGGCCCAGTCTTATCCTTACATCAGGTTGCTTTTCTCTATTCACAAAATGGTCAGACCCACTGTTTGAAGTTCTGCCTACTGGTCAATTTCCCCGTGTTTTTGTCTGTCAGAGTTACCCTTGAGTGGGTCTTCACTGTACCATAATTTTATCTTTGATTTACCCCAACTTTCTGAGCCAACTCCTTTGTGAAAAAGGCCCAGTACTCTTTTCTGCTCTGTTTTTTGTTTGTTTGTTTGTTTGTTTGTTTTAGATGGAGTTTTGCTGTTGCCCAGGCTGGAGTATTGTGACATGATCTTGGCTCACTGCAACCTCTGCCTCCTGGGTTCAAGCCATTCTCCTGCCTCAGCCTCCCCAGTAGCTGGGATTACAAGCATGCACCACCACACCCAGCTAATTTTTGTATTTTTAATAGAGACAGGGTTTCACCATGTTGGCCAGGTTTGTCTCAAACTCCCGACCTCAGGTGATCCGCCCACCTTGGCTTCCCAAAGTGCCAGGATTATAGGTGTGAGCCACCATGCCTGGACTGTTTCCTCCTCTTATAGTTGTTCATAGGGAACTATCCATGAGGTCATGGTTATGAGTTGAGTGAGAGGCATGGGTGACATAGTGATAGGTAAAATGGGAGTTGAGACCACGTATTTATGCAGTTTACTCATGTCCTCTGGTCTTCCTGGGGGATATTTCTGAATATATCATTTCCTGTGTTACAATCCATGGGGTCTGCCTAACTCATTGACTTAGTGGCTCTGCCAAAACTGAACCTATGATGGAAGATTTGAATGATCAGTCACTTGGTAATTGTTGCTTAGCATCCCAAAGACCACAGGATTCTCATTTCCCCAGCATATAATTCATTTTTTGGAGGACCATATGTCTCTTTGGGAGGGACTAGAAGAAGATACATATATATCTAAATTTTTATATAAAATTTTAAAAGTTTGTGTCGGTTAAGTATACTTTGTGTTGCATTAAAGGTTCTTCCTCAAAAATAATAAACACTCTCACATAAAAGAAAAGGTATGAATACCTCCACATGGGAGAAAACATATTTTTTCCTCAACCTTCATGAGTTTTTAGTTAGGATGAACCCTGGTAACAAAACACAGATTAGCAAGAGAAAAAATAAACAAATTTATTAATGCATATGACTCACATCAACTGGGAGAAGACTTAATAAAAAGCAACTCAAAGTAGTGGCTTAGAACTCTGGCGTTTTCAATAGAAAACAATAAACTTGTGAAGAAATGATAGAACAAAGGGCTTTAGGCTTCCACAGGACAGAACACTGTGGGATGTAACCATATGGAAGGAAACTGATGGAGTAAGGTTTGTCTGTAGATTCCTCTGGTACCTTCTCTGGGCTGTTAAGAGTCTAGAGTTGTCTCTAGTCAAGGAAAATGTATATCCTGACTATAGGCAGAAAGGGAGGAGAATATACAGAGCTTTTTCTCCATTTGCTGCTTCTTAATTGCCTTCAGTTAAAACATTATTTTTATGTCAAAGAGGCATATTTTGTGCTGAAATATTCTGGCTTCCTTTATTCCCATCTTATTTAGGAGACTGGAATAAGACCACATGGTTTATTCTACATTAACAGTTGGCATCGATTACGGGAATGTATGGTTAGCTTAACACATGAAAACTAATTCATCACATTATCTGTACAAATCATATGATTATTTCCATAGATACAGAAAAACTTTGAATAAAATTCAGCACCAACCAGAGATTAAAGAAAATTTCCTTGATTTGATAAAACATATCTATATCAAACCAACCATCAACATCATATATAATGGTGACATATTAAATACTTTCTCCACAATATCAGGTAATCAGCAAGGAAGTTCTTTCCCAGCAATTCTATTTGACATTTCACTAGAGATCATAACCATTTAACTAATAAACAAAAATAAAATGTATAAATGTAAAGACGTGAAACTGTTTGTATCCATAAATAATATAATGTATACCATAGAAAATCCTAAGCAGCCTGTTAAAATAAAAAGACATAATAATTAAACTTAGTGTACTTACAAGATACAGCAACAATAAACAAATCAGTTCTCTTTTTACTTTTTAATAATGGCCATTCTCACTGGTGTGAAATGGTGTCTCACTGTGATTTTGATTTGCATTTCCCTGAAGATTAGTGATGCTGAGCATTTTTTCATACATTTGTTGACTGCATGTATGTCTACTTTTAAGAAGGGTATGCTCATATCCTTTGCTCACTTTTTAATGAAGCCATTAGTTTTTCGCTTGTTGAATTGTTCAGGTTTTTTATATATTCTTGATATTAGACCTCCATGGATGTATAGTTTGTGAATACTTTATCTCATTCCCTAGGTTGTCCATTTACCTGGTGATAGTTTCTTTTGTTGTGCAGAAGCTCTTTAATTTAGTTAGATCCCACTTGGCACTTTTTGTTTTTGTTGCAATTGCTTTTGAGGAGTTTGCCATAAATTCTTTCCAAGGTCTATGTCCAGAATGGTGTTGCCTAGTTTTTTTCTAGGATTTTTATAGTTTTACACCTTACATTTAAATCTGCAATCTATTTTGACTTAATTTTTGTATATGGAAAAAGTAGGAGTCCAGTTTCATTCTTCTGCATATGGCTAGCTAGTTATCCCAGAACCATTTATTGAATAGGGAGTAATTTGCCCATTGCTTATTTTTGTTGACTCTGTCAAAGATCACATCACTGTAGATGTGTGGCATTATTTCTGGGTTCTCTCCTCTCTCTTATTGGTCTATGTATGTGTTATTGCATAGTCAAAACGTAATATATACTGGCAAGGCTGCAGAGAAATGGGAATGCTTATACACTCTCGGTGAGAATCCAAATTAGTTCGACCACTGCAGAAAGCAGTTTGGAGATTTCTCAAAGAACTGAGAACTGCCATTCAACCTAGCATTATCATTCCTGGGTATATAACTAAAGAAAAATAAATCAGTCTACCAAAAAGATACATGCACATGTATGTTCATCACCGCATTATTCACAGTAGCAATGATACGGAACCCACCTAGGTGCCCATCAATGGTGGGTTGGATAAAGAAAATGTGGTACATATACACTATGGGATACTTACTACACAGCCATAAAAAAGGAGCAAAATCATGTCCTTTGCAGCAACATAATCCTAAGCGAATTAACATAGGGACAAAAAATCAAATACTGCATGTTCTCACTTACAAGTGGGAGCTGAGCCTTGGGTACATACAGATGTAAATATAAGAACAAAATACACGGGGCACTACTGGCAGGGAGACAGGGAGAGGAGCAAGGGCTGAAAAACTACCTCATGGGTACTATGCTCACTACTGGTTTACAGTGTCATTTATACCACAAACCTCAGTGTCATGCAATATACCCATGTAATAAACCTGCATATATAACATATGTATAATAAATGTATAGTGTTCTCTATATATTAGTGTTCATATGTATATATAAAACAGATAAAATGCTAACTTTCTCTAATTCAATCTATAGATACAAGTTAATCCCAATCATGATGACCAGATTGATTTTTCTTAAGAAACTGACAAGGTGTTTTATTACTTTAATGGAAAAGATAAGGACCTAGAATAGCCAAAACTATCTTGAAATGTTAAAAAAGAAAGTTTTACAAATTTCTCTATGTAACAAAAGATTAATTATAAACACTCATAAATTGCTCGTGGAGTACAAAATCATATAGCCACTTTGGGCACTCATTTTCCAGGTTCCCATAAAATTATACACATACAATTTCCTTATGATCCAGCAATATTTCTTTTAGTTATTTAACCAAATACACACTTATCTGCACTTGGTTAGATAACTAAAATATCCTCAAAATGATTTGGCACTCACATGTGTATAGCAGCTTTATTATAGTAGTCTCAGACTAGAAACACTTCAAATGTCCATCTACAGATGAACTGAATAACAAATAGTGTGTAGGCAGGGAGTGGTTAACAGTTGACATTGATTTACTGGATGTCACAAGGAAACTTTTCCTGAAGGATGGAAATGTTCTACATCTTCATTGGTGTATTGGTTACTTAGGTTTATAATCTTTCAATACTCTTAACCACACAACTTGAGATCTGTGTATGCCACTGTAGATAACTGTATATCAGTAAAAATAAAGTAAAATGCAGGTCATGTCTGTGTGTCTGATGGTGCTGTGTGTGTGTGCACACATGTAAATTAAATTAATTAAATTAGTTATTTTTAACAACAGAATGATTCATCCTTTAGCAAACATATAATTTTACTTTTTGGACACATAAATGGACACCTTGCGTTTTTATAATTATGGAAAAATTATTCTGTTTTACAAGTATTGTTTTGACTGTAAGTGGTTTCAACCCTTTAAGTAAATGATGTCTGATAAATTACTCACTGTAAATAGGCAAAAAGGCTTACTCTTCAAGTAACAAAAAAAAGAAAGAAGTCTTTCTTGAATTAGATATGAAAATTGTATCAATTATTAATGATTAAAAAATGTTTAAAATGTAAGCATGCTATTTTTGCTCATTTTCTATTGCATACTGTATTTGTTTAGCTTTCTATTGCTGCCATAACAAAATACCACACTTAGTGGTTTGAAAAAACACAAATTTGTTATTTTTTAGATTGGAAGTCCAACATAGATCTCGGTGGTATAAAAATCAAGCTGTCAGCAAGCTGCATTCCTTTCTGAAGGCTCTAGGAAATAATTTGCTTTTTTGCCTTTTTTAGCTTGTATAGGCCACCCATATTTCTTGGCTCATGGTCATCTTCTTCCTTCTACCAATGAAAGCAGGTTGAGTTCTCCCATTGTATCGCTCTCACACTAAATCTTCTGACTGCCTCTTTCAGTTTTAAGGACCCCTGTGGTTACATTGCATCCAACTGAAAAACCCAGTATAATTTCTTTAAGGTCAACTAATTAGTGACTTAATTTCATCAGCAACTTTTATCTCTCTTTAATAGAAGTCATTATTCTACCTATTACAAACACACACATGATCATGTATAAAATGGAAAATATTTATACTACAATTACTTTTTTCTAGGTTCATTTTATGGCCTAATAAAATTTCATCTGTGAAATTGTCTTAGCTTTTTTTTGTTTGAATATATAGCTTACCTTTTAAATAGATAGTTTTATCCTACATATATGTGTATACACAAATCTACTGATATACCTGTAAAATAATTTTATCATACTCTACATAATGTTTTATAACGTTGTTTTATTATTTTAAATTTATATAAATGTTATATAGTTCTAAAGCCTAAATGACTCACTGGAATTATTTGTACAATATAAATTATTGTTCTGGAATGCTAGACAAAAAAAAATGTTAGACAAAGAATTAAGGGAATAATTTTAAAATGAAATTTGAATTTTTCTTAACTAATGTTACTCATAATGCACAGTATGTACTGTGAATTATGTATGTATTATTAATTGCAGCACTATAATAATTCAAAATACAAGCTTAGCTTGATTTGCTGAATGGATATCATCACTAGATGATATTTATAATATGACATTTAATTACAGATATTGCTTCAAAGCTTGGTAGTTTGAAGCATACCAAAGAAAAATTGAACAAATCTTTGGTTGGTATTGAATGAGAAATAATTTCAATTTTCAGGAATTTACTAGCAATTTAGAGTAGTATAATTTATTATTGGGTATGATCATTAAGAAACGTTTTTTACAGCAAGTTGAATTAAATGGTAGTATGGATAAAGTGAACTAATGTTATTTTTTTTCCTTCTCTCAGTTCAAGTGATTAGAGTGCTGACATGTAGTTTTTCCTTGATGGATGAAAGGAGGCAGTGAAAAAGGAGATGAGCTAATAACAGTAAACTCAGTATTGAATCAGAAATATATTGAGATTCTCAGAGAAATCAAGATATGTGCTTCAATCATTGAAGTTTGTCACTACTGAGATTTGTTGGTTGATGAGCTGTCAATGAACCTGGAGAAAATGCTTTTATAAGAAGCAACTAGACTTGCAGAAAAAGCAGTTTAATACCCAAAGGACTCTGTATAAATAGAACTTATAAAGTACAAATGGCAATAACGTTTGTAGATCAAGAGAGATAGATTTTAACTTAATTCCAAAAAAGACAGCCTCTATATTTTCTCCTAAGTACCTTAAGTTTTTGATAGTGACATTTAAATATGATGATTTTCAGGTTTTTTTCTTCAAATAAGGAGGCAATGTATATGCAGAACATAATAAAATATAACATGTCATTTTACCCAAAGCAGTCCATTTAAATTTCATTACTATAAATATTTTCTATAGTCAACTTAAATCAACTGTTTATTATCTATGGGTCATGAAAAATTTTAATTCACAGACTTTCCATGATTTTAACTCTATTGAAAATGTTGAACAAAATATCCAATGAAACTTTCACTAGAGAGGCTAAACGTAGTTCTAGTTAGATGCTAAATCTTTCTTAACCTGCATGAAAAAAAATGGATTATTACAGGTCATCATACAAAACAGAGAATCTGAATCATCCACATGACATTGTTTAACTTTCTTTATTACCTGTTTCTCCAAAACTTACTATTATACTCATTGTTTGCTTCAATAAAAACTTATAGTAGAGTCTGAGAATTGTGTCTTTGCTTTAAATTGTCCATGTATATCCCATTCTCTAAAAATCCTCAGAAATCGAGAACTGACTTAAGTGATGTGGTTTACTTTATTTATTTATTTATTTATTTATTTATTTATTTATTTTTATTATACTTTAAGTTTTAGGGTACATGTGCACATTGTGCAGGTTAGTTACATATGTATACATGTGCCATGCTGGTGCGCTGCACCCACTAACTCGTCATCTAGCATTAGGTATATCTCCCAATGCTATCCCTCCCCCCTCCCCCCACCCCACAACAGTCCCCAGAGTGTGATGTTCCCCTTCATGTGTCCATGTGTTCTCATTGTTCAATTCCCACCTATGAGTGAGAATATGCGGTGTTTGGTTTTTTGTTCTTGCGATAGTTTACTGAGAATGATGGTTTCCAATTGTGGCACATATACTTTTTAATATGTGTATCTATGAGGAAAATGAATTATTGAAGAACAATCTACACTTGAGATTCTTTGATTTGTGGACTTTCCCTTTAAGGAGATTGTCAGTTCTTCTTTATTGAGTAATTTGTCTTGGATTGTTCATGTTTATCCCCAGGCCAAACTCTTCTCCAAACTCATTCTGCTTGATATTATCTAACACTGCTATTCAAGGTCTCAGAGAGGAAAACAGCCTGTTCATTTTGGTTCTAGGCTTTGCTTAAAACCTTCAAACCCCCATGTCTGGCTTCTTCAGAAGAAATAGTTATTATTTTATAAGAAACAGAGCGGATAGCAACAGGGTTGTGTTAAACCTGCTGTCTTCTCAAAATTGTTGGCTAGTGCAATCTGTATAGAAAAATGAGTGTTTCCACTTATTTCAATACTAGTTATTTAAGCCATAAAGAAGATTCAATGAACTAGTTAAAATAGATTTCTTTTATACTTTATTTTCCTCTAGAATCAATAAAACATGTTAATAGCTGACATTTTAAATTTTAGAAGATTATAGGAAATTAAAAAGATAATCTTTTCATCATCGTTTATATGTAGATAAAATATAATTTAATTAATTTAACTTTAATTAATTATTAAATTGTAGCATTGATAGCTGGGATCACAAATTTCCCTTATTTAATATACCAAATAAAACTACACAAAATTATTTTGAATAGAGTTCAGTGAATAAATCAAAATATATGATTCATGTATAGAGTAAATTTTCAAATAAAGACACGTGGTTGTGGCAGAGAGATATAGTATAAAGGAAATTGAATCTGATGTTGAACATAATAGAGTTTCATTCACAGTCCCACCACTTGCTATATGTTCAAGGTACTTAAGTTGCTTAAACATATGGGAAGCTCAGAAATGTCTGGAATTAGGCTTTCTGCCCACAAACTAACTTGATCAGGTAAAGTCTACTCTGTGCTGGTTAGGAACGCTGAATTTGATGTTTGATCCTGCCTTACATTTTGTTTGATTTATTCATTGAGCAACTAGAATGGACTAGTCAATGTACTAAGCATTTGAGATATATAACAAGGAATGAGAGTAGAGGGTTTCTGTCATTGTAGAATTTATAACCTAGTTGACAAGAATGGCATTTAAAACATATAGTTTTAATCTGAATAATGTTTGATTCCAGACATATTTCATTTTCTCCCATATTTTTTATGTTCAGTGTCTTCTTTATCTATTTTTGATGAATCAAAAATGGATTTTTAGCCTAGAAGTATAAGAACTTGAGCATTAGCTTTGGCATGGTATACATAACAAGTTGTAATGTAAAAAGTATTTTGAGATATATTCACTTTTGCAAATGTAAAATGGGTTTGAAATATGTCTTCAGCTATTCCCCTAAAGCTATTCTTATATAAGTAAGGATTGAAACTCATAAATTAGATCACTAATATTGATCTCCATTATATTATTTATACAAATTCAAAAATACATGACAGGGATAGATTATGACGGTAAAGTTGCTTAATGAAACTCAATGAGTCAGTTTCTTCATCTGTGGAATGAAGTATAATAATAGATTTTTTGAAGGATGGTTTGTGTTTAACACAAAAACAGTCAAGTAAAGTAACTAACAGTATGTGTAACATTTAGTAACTGCTTAATAACTATTACTTTCATCTCCTCTTTTTCACGTGTCATTTAGCAACAGTTTATTGAATAACTGCTGCATATGTTGTATCATGTAAGACTCAGAAAGCACCCCAAAGACTATTAAACAATTTGACAGATAGTGTTGGGGCTCAGGAACCAATAACCCAAAATACGGTGCTTCGTACATGCTGGTCTAAAAAAAGAACATCAAGGTCTTTCTGACCTCCTGGGTTCTCCACCGTCTCTCCTAGCATAGCGTTCTCTGAAGTTCTCTTATCTGCTTGAAGTCCAGACCTACCAAAGAAGAAAACAATTACCTCTGGGTAATTGAATCCCTGAGATTCATTAACTGAATTCATATCACAGGAAAGAAGACTAAAATCTGTCAACTAAAGTCTGTCAACAAGACTGTCAACAAGACAAAAAGTCTGGACAGACAGTTGTGACAACCCACTGTTCTATGTACCCAACAGACTTGTCCTGGACTACTGTATGTTCTCTGAGTCCATTGAATTCTCCGTAGTAATCATTTACTGTTCTTCAACAGAATTGCTCATCTCATCAGATCATCACCTCTTTTGCCAGAATCCAAGTCCCTATCTTTTCTGTAATCTCAAAATGGTATCGAAGTTTTTGCTCTCCACTGGGGGTGGGGGGTGGGTCTTCATTCAGAAGGCTCTCCTGTCATGTATGATCAAATAAATTAGAATGCCTTTAATCTGATTAATGTTTCTTTTGCGAGTTAATTTTTCAGAAATCTTCAGAGAGAAAAGGAGAAATTCATTTTGCTCCAACATTAGAAATTAAATTATTAGAAAAGTAAGGTCAAAGGAAACAAAGTATGTAGACTGGTTATAGCAGTCTGAAATTTCTTCCAGGAGCAGAAATCTATAGATAGTCTTTTAAAATGTAAAGCTAAATTCTCAGGTTATTAAACTAGGCCAAAGAAAGTTATCGAAGATGGTTATAAAATTATGCTACAGAAAACACTTCCTGACTTTTACTAGCAGTTTTATGCCTATCCCCTCTCTCAAAGAATTAAGGGGAAAGAATCAAAACCAATAAATAATGGGTAGTATACAATCTCTCTTGCTTATTTCTTCTTCTCACTCCCAACACAAACATTATATCACGTGAAAAACAGGAGTTGCTGGCCAAATTTAGATTCCCCTTAATATTCTTTGGCAGTTACATGGATTTTCATTTCCAATCTCCCCTTGAAGTTCTATGGGGCTACATTTTCAAATTTTAGACTATTATATGTTAATGGAAGTTGACTGTGCCTGTTTCAGATATGGGATATATAAACCTTTTGCTTTTAAAATGGTTAATGTTGCTGTATAAAAATTACCCACAAAACATAGCAGCTTAAAATAACCGTTTTATTTTTCTCAAAAATTTTTGGGTCAGGATTTTGGGACAAAATCAACTTACAGCTCTGTAGTAGAGTCTCTATGAAAGTTTGCCTGGGCTGGTTATCTTACACAGACCATTCACATGGGTACTACTCTTGGCTTCTAAGAGTTCAACTTTTATCAAAACCACTTATAATTGAGATCATGCAGGATTTGTCTTTCTGTGCCTGGCTTATTTTACTTAGCAGAACATCCTACAGGTTTATCCACGTTACTGAAAATGGGAAGATTTCATTTTTGCTGAATAGTATTCTCTCTCTCTCTCTTTCTGTGTATGTGTGTGTGTGTGTGTGTGTGTGTGTCCATTCATCTTTTGATGGAAAGTTAGTTTGATTCCATGTCTTGTCTACTGTGAGTAATGTTGCAATGATTCTGAGAGTGCAGGGGTAGATACCTCTGCAACATTCCGATTCCTTTTCTTTGGATATATATCCAGAAGTGGGATTACTGGATCATATGTTAGTTCTATTTTTAATTTTTTGAGAATTCTCAATACTGTATTTCATAATGGCTGTACTAATTTACATTCCCTCTAAGGTTTACAGTGATTCCCTTTAATCTTCATTCTTACTAACAGTTGTCATCTTTCGTCTTTTTAGTAATAGTCATTCTAGCAGATGTGAGGTGATCTCATGGTTTTGATTTGCATTTTTCTTATTATCAGCGATGTTGAGCATTTTTTCACATACATAGCCATTTGTATGTCTTCTTTTGAGAAATTTCTATTCAGATCCTTTACTCATTTTTAAATTGGTTTACTGTTTTCTTCCTATTGAATTGTGTGAGTTCCTTATGTATTCTAGTCATTAACCCATTATCAGATGTATGGTTTGCAAAAGTATTTTTCCATTCTATGTTGAATCTTCATTCATTTTTTTCCCTTTCTTGTTGTGCAGAAACTTTTTAGTTGGATGCACTCCCGTTTGTCTCTTTTTGCTTTTGTAGCCTGTGCTTTTGGAGTCATATCCCAAAACATCATTGCCCAAACAAATGTAATTAAGCTTTTTACCTATGCTTTCTTGTTGTAGCTTTACAGCTTCATGTCTTACATGTGTCTTTTGTCTATTTAGATTTGATTTTTTATATATGGTGTGACATAAGGGTCCAATCTCATTCTTTCACACATGCATATCCACCTTCCTCAACATCATTTATTGAAGATAATGTCCTTTTCTTATTGTTTGTTTGTGGCATCTTTGTGAAGATGAATTGACTGTAAATGCATGGGTCTATTTCTAGCTCTGTATTCTGTTCCATTGGTCTATATGCCCATTTTTATGCTACTATTATGCTGTTTTGATTACTGTAGGTTTACAGTAAATTTGAAATTGAGTCATATGATGGCTTGAGCTTTGTCCTTTTTGCTCATCATTGCTTTGGCTATTTAGGATCTTTGTAATTCCAAAAAAAATTTGAATTTATTTTCTATTTCTGTGAAAAATGTTGGAATTTTGATAGGGATTACATTGATTTTTTAATTTTTATTTTTTGTGGATACATAGTAGATGTATACACATTGAATATGTAGATTGCTTTGAGTAGTATGAACATTTTAACTATTAATTATTCCAGTCCATGAATATGGGATATTTTTCTATTTACTTGTGTTTTCTTCAATTTCTTTCATCAGTATGTTGTGGTTTTTGTTGTACAGATCTTTCACATTCTTAGTTAAATTTATTTCTAAGTATTTTATTCTTTTTAAATGCTATTATAAATGGAATTGTTTTCTTGATGTTTTTCAGATGATTTTTGTTAGTGTATGAAAATACTACCGATTTCTGTAGGTTGATTTTTTTTTTATCCTGCAACTTTACTGAATTTGTTTACTTTTTCTAATGTTGTCTGGATGGAATCTTTAGGCTTTTAGATGTAAAGTAATGTTATCTGCAGTGACAATTTTACTTTTTCTTTTCTAATTTAGATGCCTTTTATTTCCTTTTATTACCTAAATGTTCTGGCTAAGACATCTACTGCTGTGTTAAATAGAAGTGGTAAGAATGAGTAGCCTTATCTTGTTCCTGATCTTAGAAAAAAGCTTTCAGCTCTTCGCCATTATGATATTAGTCAGAGTTTTTAAATGACATCTGGATTCCTCTAGAGCTAATATGTGAAGAAGACCAGGCAGAGATAGCATCTTCTTTCTTGAACTAGATTCAGAAGTCATATAGCATAATTTGTACCAAATTGAATTGATGAAGATACAGGTAAATTGAAATTCAGGGAACTTAAATTACTTTCAAAAGCAGTATAAACATTATTACAATATTTTTTCCACATAAGATTGTTGTTCATTTGTGCATTCTAGATCTGCTTTCACTTTACCAGTTGAAAGTATACTTCTCTTTTGAGAACTCTCAATAACAAAAACTCCTACTAATCCTACAACAAAATGATTCCTTCTTTGTAAAATGTTCACATAGTAAGTTTTAGTACTTATCCCTTATTACATAAAACTTATTTGTGTGTGTATTTGTGCATATTTGTATGTGTATTCATGTGTGCATTCCATACTAATGTGTAACTTCTCTGAAGTTAGGAGATATGCTTTATTCTTATTCTTAATTTTAGCTATAATTCTTCCTAGGTCATATATTTCATACAGTAAGTAATCACTAAACATTTATTATTTGAATTTCTGAAACAAATGCAATTGCTGAAAACAGAGAGATAATGGAGAATATTCATTCTTAAAAGTTCTAAGATAATGGAAGAAACATTAAATTAATGACTTCTCTATATTAGTAGGCAAATTCACTGTAATTTTTTGGAGTGAGTATTTGCATGAAAATTTATAAAGGATTATAATAAACCCTAATTTAAAAATGGCTAATTACAGTTATAAAATTCTTAATTATTTGCTGTGTAATACTGATAACACTTTCTTATGCATTACGGGTAAATGAAAGTGTTTGCAAATAATGGTAACCTCAGGGACTATTCTACTTAGTGGAAAATTCCCACAAGGGTTTATCAGGGAAGGATATTCACGGAGCACATAACATTTGCCAGGGAACTGTGGAAGATGCTGGATTATAAGCAACTTTGCACCGAAAACTGCCAGAAAAGCACAGGCGTCCTAATACACCCCAGATTACCCCTTCCCACATTTCTTTCACATTTCGTCTCTCATCCCAAAACACTCATTTACTTGGCTATGCTAGTCATTGGTCTACTACAATAAGACTAAGCTGGTCAATCTAATAGCAGACAATATTTTATTTATGGAGAGTGTTTGTTCTTCTAATATTAAGGGGTAATCTTTAAGACTGAAAAACGAGTGTATCTTCTCATTTCTCTTGCCTTACATACATCCTTGTGGTCCTTCCCTCATTAAATGAAAACAATTTCTGATGCCTTACTTGGCTAAGACAAAGATAATAAATTAACAAAGAGACTGTAAGAGATGAATCCCTTGGTTCAAAGACAATTGTGAAAAGACCAGAGTTTTGTAGAAAAAATACAATTTAACAGTGGAAACAAGTGAATGTGATAGAAGGCAATATAAACCTATATCTTATTTAAAAATAAAGGAATTAATAAGTCATTAAGTGTTTTAAAAATAAAAGTAATCAGGCTACAGTAACCAAAACAGCATGGTACTGGTACCAAAACAGAGATGTAGATCAATGGAACAGAACAGAGCCCTCAGAAATAATGCCACATATCTACAACTATCTGATCTTTGACAAACCTGAGAAAAACAAGCAATGGGGAAAGGATTCCCTATTTAATAAATGGTGCTGGGAAAACTGGCGAGCCATATGTAGAAAGCTGAAACTGGATCCCTTCCTTACACCTTACACAAAAATCAATTCAAGATGGATTAAAGACTTAAACGTTAGACCTAAAACCATAAAAACCTTAGAAGAAAACCTAGGCAATACCATTCAGGACATAGGCATGGGCAAGGACTTCATGTCCAAAACACCAAAAGCAATGGCAACAAAAGACAAAATTGACAAATGGGATCTAATTAAACTAAAGAGCTTCTGCACAGCAAAAGAAACTACCATCAGAGTGAACAGGCAACCTACAAAATGGGAGAAAATTTTCGCAACCTACTCATCTGACAAAGGGCTAATATCCAGAATCTACAATGAACTCAAACAAATTTACAAGAAAAAAACAAACAACCCCATCAAAAAGTGGGTGAAGGACATGAACAGACACTTCTCAAAAGAAGACATTTATACAGCCAAAAAACACATGAAAAAATGCTCACCATCACTGGCCATCAGGGAAATGCAAATCAAAACCACAATGAGATACCATCTCACACCAGTTAGAATGGCAATCATTCAAAAGTCAGGAAACAACAGGTTCTGGAGAGGATGTGGAGAAATAGGAACACTTTGACACTGTTGGTGGGACTGTAAACTAGTTCAACCATTGTGGAAGTCAGTGTGGCGATTCCTCAGGGATCTAGAACTGGAAATACCATTTGACCCAGCCATCCCATTACTGGGTATATACCCAAAGGACTATAAATCATGCTGCTATAAAGACACATGCACACATATGTTTATTGCGGCATTACTCACAATAGCAAAGACTTGGAACCAACCCAAATGTCCAATAATGATAGACTGGATTAAGAAAATGTGGCACATATACACCATGGAATACTATGCAGCCATAAAAAATGATGAGTTCATGTCCTTTGTAGGGACATGGATGAAATTGGAAATCATCATTCTCAGTAAACTATCTCAAGAACAAAAAACCAAACACCGCATATTCTCACTCATAGGTGGGAATTGAACAATGAGATCACATGGACACAGGAAGGGGAATATCATACTCTGGGGACTGTGGTGGGGTGGGGGGAGGGGGGAGGGATAGCATTGGGAGATATACCTAATGCTAGATGACGAGTTAGTGGGTGCAGCGCACCAGCATGGCACATGTATACATATGTAACTAACCTGCACAATGTGCACATGTACCCTAAAACTTAAAGTATAATAAAAAAAATTAAAAAGTAAAAAATAAAAAATAAAAGTAAAATTAAGTATACTTTCAGCTAATAGAGGGGATGTTTATTTATTGAACAAAACAAGATTTACATCAGTGACTCACACATATTATTATATTAAACTGAATCAAAGTGAAATTGCACATATGTTAGCCAGCATCCTTCTCAAACTGTAAATTTATAGTAATATATTTATATTTTCTCCTTTACTTTTATTTTTTTAACAGAGTTGAAAAAAAACAATTTTTCCTCTTGGTGACTGATTCAAGCATAGCTCATAGAAGAAACGGTCCCAGAACAGACTGTATGTCTAAAAGAATTGTGTTCACATGGTAAACATTTGTCCACTCATTAAATAATAAGTATATTCAATGGTAAAATTTATCCTAGGAAAAGTATTAAATTGACATAAACTTCTTCATTTGAGGAGTAAATAAGTAATATCAGAATTTTGCTTAATATATTGGCAGTAAATGAAAGAGTTTTATTACACAGCAAATAAAAAAAGAAAAGGGCTAAGACAAAGTAGGAGGAAAGTAATAACTTCTAAAGTTACATATGTTACATAGAGCAAATATAGCTATGGTGACTCTGCCATTAGGGTTGAAAATGAAACCAGAATTTTCTCTTTTGGTAAAAAAATGAACATGCTATTTGTAAATTGGTGTTTAGTAACTAATGATAAACTTGAAAAACTATAATACATTATAAGCCTTAATCCTAGGTAGTCTTACAAAATTGAATGTGTTTTACTATCTTTTGAACCTAGATTCACATTGGTTTTTCAACCTATTTTAAGTTATGTATTTTCCTCTTTTTCTCAGATCTGCTTCTTATTTTGGGGTAATGGGTTGTTTTTATTTTTATTCTTATTTAGGTACCATTTTAAAAGGGTTGCATTTCTTTGACAAGGCTTCTTATAAATATGGCTGGATGTTTTGCTCTAGCCTTCTTAGAAGGGCGATTTTACTTTTTAGAATCACTTCTAAAGTTATGTGGTTATTAACTTTGGAGACTAGTTTGCATATGAGTGCTGATACAAATCAAAACCCAACTAGACCTCACTGCATATCACCCTATAAATGTTGACAATGGAAGAAACACCTTGCACCTTGCCTGTAGTATACTGTCACTTCTGGGCTGAAAAGCCGGGGAAGAAACTTAATTTTCTTTTTTGTGTAAGTCAGAAAAAACTCACTGCTAGTGTGTCCAGTTTCCCTGTTAATCTCAGCAGATGAGGTTAGCAGATAGTATTAATTCAGATTGAAGAAATTACCTGAATCTTGAAGATTTTGTGTAGATTTACAATCTACATAAGATATTTACTAAGTCAGATAGTTTTTCCAGTTCCACATGTGCACATAGACCCCTTTCCATATCCATTAGTTGTTGAACTTTGTAAATTGGCACTGAAACATTACAACAAAGTTTTCTAACACTAATTTTATAAACTTATACAGTGTGATTATTACTTTTTCTTTATTTTTGGCAAACCAAAGGTAAATTTTTCAAGGTTCTTTCTGCCTTCTTTTTTTTTTTTTTTTTTGAGATAAAGTCTTGCTTTGTTGCCCAGACTGGAGTGCAGTGGTGCAATTTCAACTCACTGCAACCTCTGCCTCCCAGGTTCAAATGATTTTTTTGCCTCAGCCTCCCAAGTAGCTCACGCCTGTAATCCCAGCACTTTGGGGGACTGAGGCGGCAGATCATGAGGTCAGGAGTTTAAGACCAGCGTGACCAATATGGTGAAACCCCATCTTTACTAAAAATACAAAAAATAGCTGGGCATGGTGGCACGCACCTGTAGTCTTTCTGCCTTCTTTAACAGCATTTGATGAAGGAGATTTTGTACATTTGAAATAAATAAAAATAAACCAGATTGCAAATACTTTTTAAAAATCTCAAGTCACATACCAACTTTTTGGTCCAAATTGCATAGAATAAGTTAAACTTAAATTGCATTCTGTTAACCAATGAGTGTATTTCTCTAAACACAGTCATGCTGAAATGAAGTTTTAACAAGAAAAAAGAAAATGAGTAAAATGAACCAACCCTGAATATTAGCCTCTAATTATAGAACATGAGTTTGGAAATGCTATTAAAAAGAAATAGACAACTATAAAAGTGAATGATATAAAGAATAAAAATGTCAGTAATATAAAACAAATATTTTCAAGAAATATGATACATTCTACCATCTCTTATGCTATAACATTTTCTGTAATGACCACCAAATTGCTGCCTTTTTTTTTCACACAAAGCATAGAGTGCCCTTTCTAAGAAGTTAAGTAAGTTCTTCCAGAATACACATAACATTGTTTTCCAATATGAAGCTGATTGATTTTGTTGTAAATGTGGAGAGGACGTCAAAACCATGGTATCATCATATAAGGTCAATATGGAAAGGAGATACATCACATTTTTTTGGAAAGTTTATTTAATCAGCCATGACAAATGTGTGTGAAGTGAGAAATACAAAGTACTACTGGAAAAATTTTTTAGTAAATAGCACAGGTAGAGGATGCATAATTTCGTTATCATCAGCGGTACAATGAAATGACTATCACATGTTTGTTTTACCAGATACCTTAATACAGAGGTGGAAGAAATTACTGGTGACTAGATTGTTAACCAGTTCTTGGCAATGACAGCAAAGTGCCCAGTTAATTACCTTTGTTCACCATTGAAATTCCATGCTAAATAATACTGATAGCTTTTGAATCATGATGCAGTCTCTCTCTCTCTCTCCCTCTCTCTCTGTCTCTTTCTGTACTCTGAATCTGCTTTGATTATATAATGAGATCTTGAACTCCAGATTGGTAGGGCTGGATCAACATTAACTGTATCACATATTTTGATGCAAATAAATAATTCTCCCCAACAAAGTGATGGTGATGAGCTGAATACTATGCTGAGTAAAGCAGCATATGAACATATGTGTTATATCTTGACTGCCCAATTCATATGCAACTGTCACTGTGAATTACTGATACAGTACTGTGATTGGTCATTAGTGGGTTATATATCCACTCACTGGCACTAAACAAAGAATTGTGTTTAAATGTCCCCCAAATTACATATAATTTTAGTAGGAAATAAGCAGTGTTTTCCAAGAGTTGAGAAAAATGGCGTAAGCAAAAGGGCAGATAGGAACAGTAAATGACTGTTGCAATATATAACAAAGATTATGGATATATATCTGTAAATATAGTTATCTTTTGTTCAAAATTTAGAAAAAAAATCCCTGTGATAGTTTTAAAAATCTGTAAATCAAATGCAATAAAGCAAATATTCTGTCCGATATTGTGTAACAATTGGAATGACAGGAAAATGTCTTCAATGGATTTCCATAAGATGAGCCAACACTTAAAATGTGGCTTCTGAAAAAATACTTTTGTTAGGTATTTTAGCATAATAAGAATTCTGTGTAAGAATATGTTTAGAAAAGAATTTGTATTCTATTCACTCCCTTCTTCAGAGATTAACAAAGGCATTCATATGGTTCTGCCAAGTAATACAGAAAGACTAGTGATTTAATTTATTTACCTAGAATGTACTAAATGTATTTGACCAAAGTTTCTATTTTCTGGTATTAAAATCTTATATAGAAATGTTATCTGGCATACAGTTCAGGAAAAAATGTTTTAGGCACTCTTTGGCTTTATTCTAATAAAAAAATTATGTCTTCCATTTTTCTTAACAGTGAAAATGGAATTTTGAGACTGAAAATATTGTTCAGTAGTGCCAACTGAATTTGGCAGCTAGGAGAATATTTTTATCATGACTTTTGAAGCTTAAGAACTAAGATATCTCTGGTAAAATCTTACCTTCTCATAATTTCTTAAAGCTTCAAAAACGTGTATAAAGGCCAATGAACAGCCACAGGGTTTCCAAAATGAATGCTTTCATGTGTGGAACCCCATTGGATTCTGCGAACTTTTACCATATTTTCGATCTCTAGATTTCAATGCTTATGAGACACTGACGTGTGTGTGTGTGTGTGTGTGTGTGTGTGTGTGTGTGTATACATGAGACTGAGACTGTAAAGTTAGTTTTCTTCAATCTATCAGTAATCTCAGCTGTTAAATCTGTTGTATTAATACCATACAATTTTATTTCTAGATGACATTTGTTCTGAAGCTGTTGACAAGGATTACAAATTGGACAGATTGATAAAATACATTTTGACCTTAAGATCATATTTAAGTATAATTATTTGTGTACTTTTTTGGTCTTTACCTTGGTGGCAGGCTATCAACATGTGGGGATGGGTGTACATGGGATGGGTACTTGTGGATTTTTTTTACAGTTATTTCTTCCTCTCAGAAAAAGAACTACCTTATTCCAGTGAATGTTTCAGCAAACTTGGACTCGGAATAAGTATAAATCTGTATCAAAAATATTCATTAATTTCCCTGAAAAATGGTATATAAATGAGAAATATCAGGCTCACTTATTACCATCCTATATGGCACATATGTAATCAAGTTAGAAATACGTGCTCTTGAAAAGAATGTACAGGTGTGATTCCTCCACATTCCTCATGCATGATGCCCTTCTAAAATGTTCTTTGGAGCTGGTTATCTGGGATCAACAGCAAAACATTGCTCCACATTTAAGAGTGATGGCTCTGGTGTTGATGTCCAGGTTGGAATGCTGATTTAGCCTTGTCACTCAGGAAAATATGTTTCATCTCTTTGAGTCTCTGTTTATATATCAATAAAATTGATGTATAATATAGAATACTCCATCATATTGTTTTATGTAAATGGGATGCTATACATAAAGATTTTAGGGCGCACATTCAAAAAAGATGTGCCCGGTAAGTGGTTACTCCTTATATTACTGTCTAAAATGAAATTTCTCTCTAGCTCCCTGTTTTCCCTTTAAATCCTAAATAAAGTTAGACTTTTACGTGTCTTCCAAACTTGGCTGTGCATCATAATAATCTTAAAAACTTTTTTTCCTGTAAAAAAGAGACAAGGTAAACAAAAATAACAAAAATAAAAACAGATCCTTTAGATCTACCTATATTCGTCCTGAAGCCAAATGTTGAAGTGAGGTTCTTTGCCATGTGAATTTACATGAAGCTTTCTTGGCAAATCTCATGCAAGAACTTGAAATTTGAACTGAATTTTATATGTGTTTGACTGCCAAGTTATTCTATTATTTCTAATCCCAGACAAATATTCCCAGTCCACTTCTTCATTATCATATCCCCGGCCAGTAAATTTCCTTTCATAGAGTCCTTTGTTCCTCTGCTTTTGTTTTCAAAACATTTCATAGACATCATAGTTTTAAAAAAACATAAAAATACTTTTATACATAGTATTTAAATTCATATATTTCTCTATTCATATTCAATAGATTTTCCTGCTAATCAATGAACATGCAATTTTTTCTACGCTCAAGGTCAACTCTTACTGTCTTCTGCTGCAAATTCTTATAATTTACTGTTAAGGATCTCTACTCAGAAGTCTTCTTAAAATTATGTCTCACTCTTCTTAAATATAGACTTTGATTTTCTAGTAAAGCAAATCTTTGCTTTCTCCCAAGCATGGATTATTTTAGCCATTTTTCCAACCTATACATTTATTCTTACTCTTTTTAATTAATTCAACACATTATATCTTTTAAAATATGGCTGAAGAATATTCCTATTGAGATATATGACTGTCAGCACAGAGGTTTTATAGAAGTGGAAATTATTTTGAGTACTCTGCTTAAACATGCTGAAGAACCTAATTTATTTAATACTGTGGGTAATTTTGCTATCAAAATAAGAGTTGGGATGTCACGTGCTAATGAGGATTATTCTATGTTAATTTTTACTTTATAATTTGTTTAATAGACATCCAAAGAATAAAGGAAATAGCAGTATTGTTACCTGAAGCTAGCTAAGTAAACATGAAGATAGTAATACATTTTTTAGATGAGAAGCAAATAGAAGTTTCTGAGAGAAGGAACCACATGTAGAAATATGGTACAGCATACGTATGTTTCAGAAACTGATATTTTTTCTGAAATATGAAATATTGATACTTCATAGAAGAGTGACAGGAGGGAAAACAAAGAGACTGGGTAGGTCCTAAATTCTGCTTGTAAAATTGATTAAATAATCCTAAATAATCCTTATTAAATGATCTTAATCTAATAATTAGAGCAGAATATGAAGCACATGTTGCAGAGATTTTTTAGGCCCAGGGTAACTGATTTCAGACGAGCCTAAGGGAAATGTGGTCTTTTTAAGAGGCTTGTACTGTTTTAAGCTACTGAATTTGCAGTGATTTGTTATAGCAAGCATAGAAAACAAATGAACTATGTTTATAAAGAAAAAAAGAATGAGAATTGACTATATTCTGACAAAATAGGTCACATAATAGTGTGGATGAACAAGAAGCCTAAATAATTGAAGTAATTAGTAAGAGATAATTGAGTTGATGAGGAAGTAAGATAATTTATTAAGAATAAGTTGAGAATAGTAGCCATGGCTGTGGAAGTGAGATCTGGGGAGAACAGACAAGAAGGCACTGGAAGAATGCATGATGTGAAAGAAGAGGTTGAGTGACAGTAACACTTGAGATTTGGAGGAATAAACTTGTTTGGTAATCAATAATTCTTCGAATTTTAGAATCCACAGTTAGAGACTAGGATGAAGTAATGAAGGGACATTGAGGCCCAAATAGTGAGGATTATCAAGGCGCTGAGAATTGAGTATGCTATTCTCCACTCTTTATCTCTTTTTTTTACCCAGTTGACATCAGATAACCTTAAATTAGCCAAAAAATAAAAACAAAATAAAAAAAATAAACTCAACTTCTAAAACTGGAAGTTGTGCATCTGGTTATATTTATTCAATTAATAACAAATTTTGTTTTAAAGTATTTTGAATATTATATATATGTATATCTTATATATTTTACATTTAAAAAAACACAACTACATTAAAAAAGTATTTGAGATTCACAAATTTATTAACTAAACATGTTTATAGGAATATGGAAAAATCTGGTTTGTATGTACATAGTTTAAGTTTAACTTATTAATTAAATTCATTGAATGCTCTTTATTTCCTAAAGATTAAGTGTTCTTTTTTTTGTTGTTCTTTAAAACAATAATGCAAGATGGAAACTGGCATCCTTTTCTTCTTAAAAGGTGCTCACATATAAAAAGAGGATTGAGAGGAGACTAAGAGGATTTATAAGACTAGCAAGATTTGTAAGAGATCAGCAGGAAGTAAATAGTACTGAAATAAGCTCTTTAATGAAAAGGCCTTCTTATTCTTCCTGGCCTTTTGAATCCAATTCTTTTTTACTCATCCTAGTGATTACTGCAAGAGTAAATTATTGTACCCTAGTACACAGAATTGAATTGTTGTGAGTCAAGAAGTATTCAAAAATATTAAAAGTAATATGCCCTTGTGTCATATAAATAAATGCCTTATATCATTAAAAGGTAATTATTTCACATATTATAGATGTCTCAGTTTTAGGTGGGAGAATTCTGGTCATGCTTGTATCCATTATATACCATTTCTCTACAGAATATGGTATTTTACCTACAGGTATTTTTAGATTATTTACAAAACTTCCAAACACAACAGTAAGATTTAACAGTATAACTCCTCAAAATAATATCAAATTTCCTGATTTTTAAAAAATAAATGAGGTTTACCTTTTTCTTTTTTACAAAGAAATAAATAAGCTCCTCTAATATCACTGACTCTTAAAATTTATCTTTTCATAATTATTTGAAGAATTTTATAAAGTTAACACATTTTTCAAAAAAGTATAGTTAGCTTGGTAATTGTAACTTGGTAATTGTAATGTGAAGCAAGGAAAATGTGTAGTTTTAATGAAAATGTATTTAATTTTATTACAAAAGTAATAGAATCTGTATAAACTAAAAATATAGCTATATAAACACTGAAAGTAATAGTCAATAATCCTCTAGGTTGTAATCCATAATAATCATTTTATAACGTAACTTCTAACTATTTTCGTATCTGTTATCTATCTATCAACTGGTCTTATTCTACATTGTCTTGCAATATGATTTTTAAATTCATTTTTTAAATTTAAGAAAAATATTTACAAATGTATATATTCTCAGTGACTCCTTAATATTACATATGATTTGTTATTCTAATTTTTCAAAAGTTTCTATTGATGGATACTAATTAATTTAGTGCTTTATTAACACAGACAATGTTTCTAACCTTTTTTTTCCTCTTGCTCATGTTGAATTCCTAGAAGAGAAGTTTTCTTGGATGAGGCAATACAATGTTCTTACATTGTACTCTTGCTTCACTGTACCTTTTGATGTGGAACCTGTATGTATTTTCCACTGAATATTTTACTGCACTAGAAAGGGAATGGTGAATAACATTTGACACTACTAGTATATAAAGAAACACCTTGCATACTAAACTCCAATTTACTCTATTGTTAAATGAAATCAGATGTAAAAGAAAAATTAAAGGACGTGTACGGTATAATTTTGAAACTTTCTGTTTCTTGACACATTTACATTTTGAAATATATTCATATGTATCAGTCTAAAAGCATATTTTTTGGTTGATCATGACTGAAGTCATATGACTTGAATGATATTCAAAATCTCATGTCTTCTATAGTGTACACTTTACTTTCAAAATACCAGGACACATAAATTTTGGAGTTTCATCTGGCTAAATAAGTTCCTTGTTTTCTAAATATTATGTATTTCAGGATATCTTTCACCTGTTCATAATTTATCTGTTTATAATAAACATATATTTATATATAATTATAAAAATATTTTTAAAATGTATTCTACACATATACAATTATAGTGTCTATAACTTAAGCTTCAGGGGACGTTTCTTTTTTCAATTAACTAAAACTATTTATAAAGTACAAATATAACATAATAATTATTTACATACTTATAAATCTTCATATGACCCAATATTAAAGAAGGGAACAGTGGAAGAAGCTACAGTATGGCTAGGCTTTGTGTCCCCACCCAAATCTCATCTTGAATTATAACCCTCATAATCCCCATAATCCCCAAGCCTCGAGGGAGAGATCAGATAGAAGTAATTGAATCATAGGGGTAGTTTCCCCCATGCTGTTCTTGTAAGTGAGTTCTCACGAGATCTGATAATTTTATAAGAGGCTCCTTCCACTCCACTCAGCACTTCTTCCTGCTGCCTTGTGAAGAAGGTGCCTGGCTTTCCCTTTGCCTTCTGCCATGATTGCAAGTTTCCTGAGGCCTCCCCAAACATGCTGAACTGTGAATCAATTAAACCTCTTTCCTTAACAAATTATCCAGTCTTGGGCAGTTCTTTATAGAAGTATGAAAATGGACTACAATATTTTATTTTTTCGTAAGTGAAGGATAAGCATTTGACATATCTGATGTTGATTGAGATTATAAATATGTTGATGGATAAATCCTGCCCTGTTTTATTTTGAATTTATAACTTTGATTAAATGCCATGATATTCCTTAGAGAAAAGACAAGCAGAATCATTTCGGTGCATTTCTAATTCAATTTACTCCTTTTTGATTCCCTATGATTTTCTCTTTTTCTGATTGTGTTTCCTTACACTAACTCTATCCCATTGACGCCAAAGGTGTAAGCTGCCTATTGACATTTCATCAATGTATCATACACCTTGAACTATTGCTTTATGAATGTTTTCTCCTAATATCCTTGTTTATGGCTAATATGTGAAATACAAATTAAAATGTCAGATTGATGTTTTGAGGATAATGGGAAGGGACAAATCTCAGTAGAAGTCATCAAAATTTTAAGAAAGATTCTAATACATGGTGTATAAGTCTGACAACTTTGTGAAAATCCCATTTTTTTTAATTATAGCTATTACTACACCAGGGGTATTCAATTATTGGCTTCCCTGAGCCACATTGGAAGAATATTTTCTTGGGCCACACATAAAATACACTAACACGAATGATAACTGAAAAGCTAAAAAAAGTTGCAAAAAGATTTCATAGTGTTTTAAGAAAGCTTATGAATTTGTGTTGGGTCACATTCAAAGTCATCCTGCGCCTCACGCAGCCCATGAGCCACAGGTTGGAAAAGTTTGATCTAGGCATTACACTTGGTGTTACATATTGATAAAAATATCAGTCACATTGGTTTTAAGAACTAGAGAGTTAAGACCTGAAGGAGATTGAGGTAACAACCATCTCATTTTTTTTAGGGAACTCAGACAATTTCTCAATATAACCCTACATGACGGGGCATAGAAAGAGATCTTCTAGATGAGAAGAGACATCCTGAAGTTGGGTACCAAAAGGGATACAAAATTGATAGGTAAAACTAGAGCTTATCTGCAAGCCCCTATTTACCACAATAATGAGCCTACAGTTAGTGATTTACTTGCAATTTTAATTTGTTGATCAAGTCTTTTCCTACTTAGATATTTATTTTAAATAATGTCTCCATCTACATCATCCCTAAAAAGGAGACATTTTCTGAAGTTTTTCCTCATACTTTACTGTGTGATATGGTTTGGCTGTGGCCCCATCCGAATCTCATCTTCAATTCCCACGTGTTGTGGGAGGGACTCAGTGGGAGGTAACTGAATCACGGGGCAAGCCTTTCTTGTGTGGTTCTCATCATAGGGAATAAATATCACATCTGATGGTTTTTAAAACAGGAGTTTTTCTGCACAAGCTCTCTCTTTGCCTGCCACCATCCACGTAAGAGGTGACTTGCTCCTCCTTGCCTCCCACCATGATTGTAAGGCCTCCCCAGCCACATGGAACTGTGAGTCCTCCAGTTAAACCTCTTTCTTTTGTAAATTGCCCAGTTTCAGGTATGTCTTCATTAGCAGCGTGAAAATGGACTAATACTGTGTCCAAACCTTATCCCAGTTCTTTTTTTCTATGTTACTCTGTCACAGTACATTTTTCTTGTGCTTATTTCCCCTTGGCAATGCCCATTAGAAGAGAGACTGTCAGATTTAGATGGTATGGGTACAATTGTGGAAGCACAACAAAAATAAAAATGAATAAGGGAAATAAAAGTGTAGTGAGATTCAGAATTATAGTTGCCAAAAATTAATAAAGAAATTAAAATTTCACTGAAAGTGACTGCATAGCCATTTTAAAATGTATAAAATATATAATAACTAATATTTTTTGATAATTTATTCTGATATTTGACCTTAAGTCAAACATTTTCTAAGTCTTAACAACAATGTTATGAAATAAGCACTATAATATTTTATATTTTACAGGTAAGGGAAAAAAGATACAGAAATTATAAGAAGTAGTTTATACTGCAATAGTTAAAGAGTACAGAATCATCTAAAGTCAAACTGCTTGAGTTTGAAAATTGGCTCTTTTTTGTACCAGCTTCTTAAATTTGGGCAAGTCCCTGAAACCATCTGTGTTTAATTTTCATTAGCCATAAAATGGAAGTACAATCATACCTAACACACAGGGATGTTGTGGGGCTACTGAGTTAACATAAATATTTAATACAGGACAGTAAGCACAATAGAAGTGTATGCTATTATGATGTTTGCTGTCTAACATTACAGACTTAGTGTTGGAGCTGAAATAAGAACACAGGCATTCTAAATGTGGAAACCATGGCCAAAATATCCCACCTGCATAACAAAACACTTTCTCTCTTTCTCTCCTCTCCCCCCAACACACACATAAACGCACACATAAATACACTCAATTTATATAAAGCATATCTTATTTACTGTCTCCATTTTGTAGTTTAAGGCACTATGACTTGGAAATATTAAATGGCTTGTCATGGCTCATGAAATAAAGATAACAAGCTCTTTGGCCTCACAGACTGTGTTTTTCAAGTTATAAATCTCTGGTATCTTTTGTAGTACATGCTGTATATAAACATAAGCTATATTTCTTGAATAATACATTAATTAATTAACGGCCAGAATGGGTTTAGAACGGTAACACAAGAACTTTTATTGCAAACATAGATTGTTTATTTTTGCTAAATTTGTAGTCAGGACAAGACTTTGATACCAAATCTGACTTTATCTAGCTTTGGAATCTTGAATAAATGAATCATTTATATGACAGTGAATTCAAAAATACCATGAAAAATATATTACATTATTCAAGTGTAAAATAGTATCCATGTAGTGCATTGTGGTTTATGGAATAAATTTCACTATTTGCTATTTTATATGTTCTGTATGCAGTCGTTCTCAGTATACGCAGGAAATTGGTTCCAGGACCTCCGTGACAGTGTCCGGCCATACTTGCAAAGTTGGTTCTCCAGATTCACCATCCCACAAATACTGTATTTTCAATCCACTTTTGTTTAAAAATAATTCACATGTAAGTGGACCAGCACAGTTCAAATTGTGTTGTTCAAGGGTCAATTGCATATGTGTGTGACTGTATATATGTGTGTGTGTGCTTGTGTGTGTATACACACACAGTGCATATGTATGTATATGTATAGTTATAGATATTTAAGTGTGTTTTATATTTGTGCTTGTGTGTGTAAAATAAGTCTATAATGGATGAGTCTGGATACGTGCATCACGTTTAACCATTGAGATAACAACCAAAGCGAGGTAGCAAATAGATACCTGAAATGCAAGTACAGATATGTGAATTCTCAAACATTGTCTAAGTCATAGGATTGAAGATGCTAAGGAAGGAGGCAGAAACGGAGGTAACAGTCGACGAATTCATGATATTCCCCAGTCACAATGTGCTTCTCCTCCAGTCCTTTTCATCTTAGTAAATGCCAACCATACTCATCAAGTTGCTCATGGAACAAACCTGGAATTCATCCTTGATTCCGCCCACTCCCTCAACCTCACATCCAGTTCAGATGTGTCTGCAAATTATATCTCTAACTCTGCAGATATTTTATTTTTTCTGTCACCTGAAATACAGACATAGCTTTCTGACTTCTTTTCTTGATTTTATCCCAGCCTCTATCCACCTGCAAAGCAGTCGATAATCTTTTTAAGAAATATTTTGATTCTGTCACTCAATAGGTTTTCCTTCCCAGCTCTTATTCTAATCCTGGTGGGATTATGCCTGCAGTGCTCAAAAATGGCTTACATGATATGGCCCTGGTCTTCCTTGGAGCCAACCCTTTCCTTTATCACAAACTCCTTTCCATGTTAGGGTCTTGCTGCATGCTGCTTCTGCCACCGGATATGTCTCTGATATGTCTCATTCTGTCTCTGTGTGTGTATATATACATAGATAAATTTTTGTAGACTTAGGGAGTACAGGTGCAGATCTCTTACATGGATATATTGTGTAGTGGTAAAGTTTGGGCATCTAATGTAGCCACCACATGAATAGTGTCTATTAAACCCAATAAGTAACTTCTCATCCCTCACCTCTCTCACCCCTCCCACCTTTTTGAGTCTCCAATGCTTATTCCATGTCCACATGTACCCATTGTTTAGCTCCTACTTATAAGATATAAAATACGGTATTTGACTTTCTGTTTCTGAGCTATTTCACTTAGGATAATGGCCCTCATTTCCATCCATGTTGCTGCAAAGGACATTATTTCATTCTTTTTATGGATGAGTGTTATTTTTGATTTTCATATATCTTATTCATTCTTCTCATCCTTAAAGGCTGTTTAAGTGTCAAATCTCCAAAGATCCCTACTATACCTTTTAAAATAGATGTTTTGATTTTATTCTTACTTTGATTGACTTTAATGCATAACACTCATGCAGTGTGTAAGTACATTAACTGTGTGATTGTTAATATCAGGCCTCCCACAACAGGAAATCAGATCTAAGAGAGAAGGCACCGTGTAACATATGCTAAATACTGCATCCCTCATTGGTAGGACAGTATTTGCTCCAGAGTAAATAGGCAACAAGTGTTTACTGAATTAATAAAGAAATTCAAGTTTGAAGTTATCTTTGTGAAAGAAAGGCTGATGGAGCTCACAGATATTATTAAGAGCATAGAGGGTTGTAGACTATTTCAGATGCCTGGGTGTTATTTCCATAAGCAGTGAATATTCCAAGTAATGGTGAACTGCTGCAGAATGTCAGTCAGATTGAATGATCTAAAATTAAATTTTACATGCCTTAAAATCCTTTTCTGAAAATTCCTACATTGTATATCTTTGCTAAAGGAAATGTTTTGATAGGCTCATTGGGGATGGTGGGACGGGGCAGTGGAATTGAACAGATAGCTAAACTATTCTGCAGCAGAAATACTAGGGCTAAGATAAATTGCAGAGAAGAAAGAAAGAGGAAGTGAAGAGAATAAAGGAGGTAGAGCAACATGGCTCAAGCCCAAGTTAGAAGAAAAGGCAGGTGGGTATTTTTAGAATTGGGGAGTCTAAACTCAAATGGAAGAGGTTTGTTTTGCTGTAATTTTAACCCATCTTTTCCCTAGACCTACAATAAAGTCAGCCTCACAATGAAAAATAAAATAACATAAAATAAAATAAAATAAAATAAAGATTGTAGGTTGTCAAAATGATGGAGTAAGAGAGCTAGAGAGACAGAGTGAGCATTGGATTTAGAAATCAGTGATTTCAAAATTAGGAGACTTCCTGTTGTTGGTACATCTCCTGAATATTTACAGGAAGGTGTGTATAAAATGGAACTTATGTGAATGTCCTTGATGAATGAATAGGGAATAGTTGGAAAGTTGGTAGATAACAAAAATGTGTTAAAGTACAGGATAGTTAGACAGATGACATGACTCCAAGATATAGAAATTTTGCAGAGTGTGGAAATATAATATTCTGAAAACAAGAAGTTAAAAAAATTACCCACCTCACCACTATACTTCATGAAACATAGGGTATGAGAAAAGTCATAATAATGATGTTATTAATACCAATTTTATATTTGACACTGCAAAGAAATTAACATCTGAACATTAACACTAATTAACTTGTTATCATCCATATTTGCATATTAGGAACCAGAGGCCTTCCTATGTTGTGTGCCAAAATCAGGCAGGAAACAAGAAGAAAACTTGAGATTTCAATACAGGAGGTGTAGACAAACTTATGTATTTAACTGTTTTATGTATTACTATCAAGCCCCATTACCCTTAATTAACAATATTTGAAATAAATATATGTAAAAATGTAACCTTAGCTTATGTAGATTTATGACCAACATTACAGAAATATAACATTGGTCATTGCTTCTCAGCATGAGGCTTGAAGGTGCTAACGTATTAAATGCCCTTCTAGACTTGTCCAATATCCACCTTAGCAAAATGTTTTCTTGGGGAGATACGCAGTTTCATAGACTGAGTATTTTGTTCATATTGAAAACATGTGAATGACATAAACTTTATTAATTTCATTTGCTCACTGAATGAGAAAACAGAACACAGATACATTTTAGTTTTAACAAATTCAGTAAGAATATAAGTTTTTTCAATTTATGTTATCTCCATCATTTAAACTAAACAAGTATTTAAATGAATGTAGATTATATATTTTGCCCTCGCCAACCTGCCTTTTTATTTTCACCTTTTAACACTTGAAAAAGAGTCACAATGACATTGCAAAAGAAACTGTCCTCTTGGTATTTCTGGTTTGGAACAGAAGTTATAGTAAATCTCATGAGAAATTCTGCTTTTTGACATTTACAGCTCAATTTTACTGATTCAGAAGGTTTGAATAAGCTTCAGATAAGCATCAAAGCTTATCCAGGGTGAACCTGAATTCTGAAACTTCTAAATTTCCGTATTGGTAATCCTACCCTACTTTTGAAGATGCCAGTCATAGCCTCCCAGTGGCAATCCTGCTTTGCCATTGTACCACACATTCAAGGATGAATAAGGTCACACAGCAGCCACTTTATTAAAAATATCAGATAAGGTTAGGCCATGAGGAAAATTCTTTAAGAAGTCAATGATGGAAAGCAGTGAGAAGATCTTAATAACTAGGTAATATAAGGTTGTGCAATTCAGCTAGTACATTTAAAACAATATTAGATAAAACAATAATGACATCGAATAAATGTAATTTTGTCAACAGAATGCATGTTTTTATGTTTACAGACTAATAAAGTCAATAGATCATGACTTGGAAGAGTAGATACTACATGTAGAATAAATAAACTAACAGCTACAATAAAGAATGGTTTAATTTTATATGTGCAGAAAATTTCAATTAATATTAAATCCATTTAATTAAGCCTCTCTCTAATATAAACATATATATGTAATGTATGTCCTCTGTATTAGGACAAACTTGCAGTACGGTTAAGTTAGAAATAATTAAATATTTATACAAGATTGAGGTTTATAGTTAACTTTCTAATGGTGTTCATAGTTGAACTTATTTAAAACCATTTCAACAAAGAAAAGATGTCTCATATTTAAGTTCTTAGAACTTGGTAAAGCTGAATGGAAAATAATTTACTTTGGTTTTCTTTCTTTATGTAAGAGTAAGGGATAAAAAGAGGGATAAAAATCATCTGCAATGGTATATTATGTCTTTCATAATTACATTTTTTCCCATCTACTAATTAGTTTTCTAACTTGCTTAGGCTAATTTCAGAAGCTCAGAAACAATTTTCCATACCACACTTTTATTAAGCTGAATTTACTGTATACAATTTAAAAAATAGATTTATAAGAATTATCAACCAAAGAAGAATTTAATGTGTACATATTCTTGTCTCTATTTTCCTTTTGAAGGAAACTCTCAGAATCCTGCCATTCTTTCTACTGTAGCCAACTAACATCTGTGCAATTATACAAACCTGCAAATTACTTTTTTTCCTTGTGAGTTAATTGCTTCAAAATTATAATGAAAAAATATTCCAAAACCTAAATGCAGAGCAATGTTAGGCAAAATTAAATGGTAAACATTCTGATTAACATACAAAATTTAATGAGACTGTTTTGATGGAAATATCTTAAAAATAAAATAAGTGGGTAGAACTGTTGGCAAATATTTAATTCAATTAATGAATTTCTGTAATTGATGTAATTGATTTATGAATCTGTAATTGATTTAATAACATTAAATGGTTATTATTTAACCCACATTCATTTTCTTTTGTGCTTTATAAATGAGACTATTCTTAGGAATCTGAGGGAAAATAAAATAGTTAATTACGCTTCTTCTTTCACATACAAAAGAAAAGAATCAAAATACACAAGTTTAAATAACAGTATTACTACATGTTTTAAATAACAGAATTAAAATACACAAGTTTAAATAAAAGTATTATTTTGATATATTTGACGTAGAGAAAATTAGCTAAAAATGTCCATAGCACAAGTTTGCAGATAGGACTGCTTAGGGTCTGGCCATGAGCATCAGTCTGGTGCCATCTTCTGCCATTCCCTTCTTTCATTTCAAATTATCAATAATGAACCACTTGCACTTTACCATGCACATCTGTATCTGTGTCCCATCTTTGGCATACACAGTGCCTATCTAGAAGCTTTTTCACCCCTTTTTGTTGTTGTTGTTCCAGGTAATTCCTACTCATCCATAAAGTCTTAATCTAGATATTATTTCCTTCCAAGTGATTTTTCCAAATCTTTAACTCCACTGTGTAAATAATTTATATGTAGCTGAATTTTCCTACATATAAAGTATTAGTTTCCCCATCTTCTGGATATGGGATAGAGTGGCTCTGTAAATTACAACTATTATCATACCTTCAATTATAATTAAGCAAAGTGGTAACAAACTGGAAACCACTTGAATTCTCATGAAGGAATTGTTGAAGTAATTGTACTATATACTTAGGATAGAATAGCATGACACTATTAAACAAAGAGACGTTGACATTTTCTAGATTTTAACAATTTATCTGAAGGAATAGTCATAATGTTTTATTAAATGAAGAGAGCCAAGTGCAGAGCAATAAGTATAATATAATAGTTATTTTTATAAAACCAACATACCTTTGTGTTTGTGTGCATGTATGAGCATAAATAAAGGTTAGAAAATATATTCACCAGGTAAATAATGCTGAATACCTCAGGGGGAAGGGGATGAATGGCAGGGAGTAAAGTAAGATTATTATTTTTTCTTTCATATTCAGGAAACGAGAAAGCGCTAAACCTAAAAAAAAAAAAAAGCTTGCCACATATAAATTATTCAATGACTACAACATATTACAAGATTTTCAGCAAACAATTATAAGAATACAAACAGGCTGGGCGCTATGGCTCTCGCCTGTAATCCCAGCTCTTTGGGAGGCTGAGGCAGGTGGAGCACCTGAAATCAGGAGTTTGAGACCAGCCTGACCAACATGGAGAAACCTCATCTCTGCTAAAAATACAAAATTAGGTGGGCATGCTGGCACATGCCTGTAATCCCAGCTACTCTGGAGGCTGAGGCAGGAGAATCACTTGAACCCGGGAGGTAGAGGTTGTGGTAAGCTTGAGATCGCACCATTGAATTCCAGCCTGGGCAACAAGAGCGAAACTCTGTCTCAAAAAAAAAAAAAAAAAAAAAATACAAACATACAAACTAAGAAAATCACACCTGGGCACATCAAAGTCAAGTTGCAGAAAACTAAAGATTAAAAATGAAAATTTAAAAGGCACTAAAGAAAAAAGACACATTACATAAAGGACATAAGGATATGGGCCAATTTCTCATAAGAAAACACAGGTAATGGAAAACAGTAGAATAACAACTTTCACATATTCAAAGGGAGAAAATTCTGTCATTGAAAAAATTCTATACTCTGCAAAAATTTCTTTTGGAGACTAAGGCAAAATGAAGTCCTTTCCCATAAAGAAAAACTTAGATAACTCTTTGCCATCAAGTCTTCACACAAGAAATGCTAAATGAAGTAATTCGGACTAAAAGGAAATGACTAGATAAAAAACAGATTTAGAAAAAGAAATAAAAACACATTAGAAATGGTAAACACAAAGAGATATGTACAGCATAGAATTTTTTCCTGTATATTTTTAAAATATAGTACAGCTTTAGGAAACAATTATACTAGCTGTATTATATTAGGCAGTTTGTAATATACGTGGATGTAATGTGTTTGACAGCAATTGCACTATTAACAGGGCATATTAAAACTATGCTTTTGCAAATTTCTAACATTTTACAATAAATAGTAAAGTATTGTATTAGTCCATTTTACACTACTGTTAAAGACATACCCGAGACTGGGAAGTAAAAGAGGTTTAACGGATTTACAGTTCCACATGGCTGGGGAGGTCTCACAATCATGGTGGAAGGCAAGAATTCACATCTTACATGGATAGCAGCAGGCAAAGAGAGAGCTTGTGTGGGGAAACTCCTGTTTTTAAAACCATCAGATCTCATGAGACTCATTCACTATCACGAGAACAGTGCAGGAAAGACCTGGCCCCATAATTCAATCACCTCCCACTGGGTTCCTCCCAGGAAAGGTGGGAATTGTGGGAGTTGCAATTTAAGATGAGATTTGGGTGGGGACACAGCCAAACCATATTAAGTGTTAACATTAAATGTATCATAATAAATTAAAGATGCATATTATGATCCTAACAGCAAAATCTAAAAGTGATTGCGTAAATGTAAAACTAAGAAGCCAATATAGAAATAAAAATGAAATACCACAATTAGACTGAAGTCAGAATATAAATACTTAAATATGTTCTTAGGCTCAAATAAGTAATTATTTTATAATATTTATGCTTAGACTCATTAATATTATCTTAAATACCATTCATCGTGATGATGTTTCATTAATAATTCTCTAAATGACTAGGTAAAATTATGGAGAAATTTAAAGTACAAAGAGAAACCTTATAAAAAAATTCAGTGTTTTCAAAGTAAAGATACTATTTTATAATAAAATTTTATTATACATAAATATTAATCAACTTGTATACAATTAAGTACAAATTTTAGAAAATAATATTATTTTTCAAACTTGCTCCCATATATCACCACTTTAATAGTTTGTTCAGCATAAGAGTTTCTTATGCATGCATGAATATACACAGTAGGAGATCCAGAGAAAATGTTGGGATAACAACAACAACAAAAAATACAGGTTTGTTTAAAAACAGAGGAAATGTTGTGGAACAAGAGAAGGGAAAAAAGGGTTGTCATTTAGGGCATGCTGGAAGACCTTGCCACTTAGCTCTTTAAATATTAGCCACTTCGTCCATGAGGAGGTGTGGTGTCTACTAGATTTTAAGACGGTAGTGTGCCAGTCAATAAAGCAAGAGGAGGAGGCTTTCATCATAGACCAATTCTAGGAATTGGTGAAATAACCAAGGTCCTTTTACTTACGCTATTTCTGCCTAACACAATATATGAATTTAAATTTGTTGGAATACAAGGTAAATTCAAGGGAGTTACACAAATTATATGTTCTAGTGGGCTGAAGTAATGTGACTTCGCCAACCTTGAAGTTATTTCTCATTACCTCATGGCAAATAGCAGAGATTTAATAAACGATGAAACAGATCAAGTTCAAGTCACTTAAATATGTCCTATCTCTATTTGATTTTTTTTTTTTTTTTTGACAGAGTCTTGCTCCGTCACCCAGGCTGGAGTGCAGTGGCTCGATCTCGGCTCACTGCAAGCTCCACCCCCTGGGTTCAAGCCATTCTCCTGCCTCAGCCTCCCGAGTAGCTGGGACTACAGGCGCCCGCCACGACGCCCGGCTAATTTTTTGTGTATTTAGTAGAGACGGGGTTTCGCCGTGTTAGCCAGGATGGTCTCGATCTCCTGACCTCATGATCCACCCGCCTCGGCCTCCCAAAGTGCTGGGATTACAGGCGTGAGCCACCGCGCCCGGCCCTCTATTTGATTTTTAAGTGTTCTCTATAATCACAGTGCCTTGTTGCCATTATTACTAAATATAACAGTACTAACCTTAAGCATTCAACCCCCAGCAGTTATATTTATTTCTCTTTTTACCTTAGCATAATAAAAATGTAAAATATTCTCTCTCAATTCAAATCAATAATATATCGATCTGTTTAGGTGATTCTATAAAATATATACAAAAATATTATTTTAATCCAAGTAGCAACAAAATGAAATAAACTATGATAATAATGGAAAAACTGGCAGCCAGTTCCATATGCCTTCTTATCAGAGATATGAACTAAGTTTCCTTTTGTTTTTTCTTTTGTAAGATGGGAGATAAGTTTTAAGAGGCAGGTTCTTATTAATTGAGATTGGTTAATGCATGGCACCTGAATCTGCCCATCCTGTGTTCAGGGCAGATACTGTTAATTGATATTAGTACTTTTCACTGCTAAATCATAATAGTGATTTGGAATTTCCATACAATACTTTAGTCCATCATTATCAATTATTTAGAGTTTCCAATAAGGACTGAAATTTGTCATTTACGGATGAGATGACTTTCAAAATTTCTTTATGGTCTCTTGTTCAAACACATTATCTTTACTTTATAAAAGTTATCATCACTGTATTAAAGTAGCCTATAGAGATGTCTTCAATTGTCCAGCATTATGTAGATAAAATAAGTACTAGGACAAGCATTCAATTTAGATTAATCTGAATTAAAAGTTTATGTTCTGATATATACTACCCATTTTACCATCTTTATTTATTAGAAAGTTTAAAATTTCCAAAGATAAAATTAAAGCCGTAACACGATTTTCTCTTTCTTATTGTCTGAATAATTAAAGTATTTATCGTAATCTTTGGATATATTCTTTCTTTTAATCTCCTAACCTGACATAGAATTATATTTCCTTCCTTGGAAGGGTTGCTTCCACTTAAAATTCAAGCCTGTTGCCATCTCTTCACAACTTTCTAACATTTCTTCATCCTTTCCATTTGACCTTGCTATATGCCACTTGAGAGCTTGGGGCAACACATACTAATCCTCCTTTTTATATTCTGCAAGTGTTTATAAGTAATAACACTAATAGCCTCTATGCTTCATTAAGTATTATATTTAATTTTCTCTACAAATTCATCTGCTGTGAGCCATTAGCTGTCTTCTGAGCCTATTATAATTGGAAGTTCAAACCATCAATAATCTGACTGATTTTCAAAAAGCTGCAATCATAATTCAGATTTTAAAATCAGGGGAAATGATTATTTTTAATAACTTAATAATTAACTTTAGTAACAATTAACATTTTTATTAGCTTTCCTAATATGAGTCTTTTCCCTTTAAAGTTTTTTCTAGACCCAACACAGATATAAGTGCCCCAGATTCACTGCTCATCACTGAAAAAATTGATGAACAAAGGCATGAAGTCTTAGTGCTAATTTTTCATTCTCATTTCCCACCTAAGGTGGGTTTTTACTTTAAGGTTCTAGTCAATTTCCCTGGCTTCTGTGTGAATATTTACAGTGAAATGGAATCGTGTATTCCACAAAGCTATTTACTTTTTTATTATAGAGTTATAATTGATAGACATGTTTTGTTTTTTTGTTAACTAAAGCCCCTCCTTACTTTTGGAAATTATCACTGGTCTTTTCCTTTTTATCAACCTATTCTCCAGTCTAAGAGTCAGTTATGAAAATTTGCTTAGTAGTCTTTTTAATAAAACATTTTATATTTAAAGGAATAGATATTTAATTACATCTTTACATTTATTTTTTGCATTATTTATAATTCACAATTTCTTAATATTTTCAGTAATTTATGGCTGATCTTAGTTCAATTTTGGATTAGTGGCCATTTATAATGGCATCTGGGAGATAGATTCCTTTTACTTGCTACACAAGGGTAAAAGTTAAAAGAAAGGGTAGGTAATTCTCAAACCCTATCTCTAACAAACCTCTAAGAAGGTGATGCTGATTGATCTTTAGTTGCATTTTTTTTGGAACCTGCTACCTCCTTTTCAATAATAAGCATTTGTGAGTTTTGTTTTTAGTACAAAACTTCAAGTGTCCTCATAATTCTTCCATATTTTAAATACCAAAAATTAAACTTTAAAGGTAACAAGCAATAGAAAATATTTGTTTTTATATTAACCATTTTTAGTATGTATGTATATTTAAAAAGTATACTGAAGAAAAATTGATGAGCAGTAATTGTTTTTAAACACGTCTAATTTTTAAAAATCAATTAATATAACACATACATGTACTCATTTACTTTTATAATACTATTCACTATAAGTATATGTCTTTGGACTGTAGCTTCTAAGTATGTTTACACACAAATATTCTAGTGCAGCATGATTAAACACATGAGAAAAGAATTAAAAGAAATCAATTTGACTCTGTATTTAATATGCATTTGCTATGTTACCTTGAGCAATTTGCCAGACAAGATGAGAAAGTGCCTAGGGAAAGTAATACACGAGGCAGATTCATTCTACTCTAAATTAATGATTATCAACTTCAATAGACTCTCAGAAATGTTGGACAGTCTTACTATATTTTCCGTTTACTTTAATTCCTGTTTTCCACAGCATCTTTCTCACACTTTATCTACTAAACCTCTACCACTTTTTTTCCCTCATCTCAAAAGATAATCAAAACTCCAAATTTACATGAAACTTAAGTCTATAAAAAGACTACTGTATAGATGCAATGAGATGAGCGATATTTACCCACCTTGGTACACATCTTAACGTCCTTTCTCCCACCTCTTTGCTTGCCTTCTCTCCAATCAAAGCAAGTCTTTTAAGAAAAATAACATGCCCCATGCCTTCTTTTGGCTTTAAACGATAGTTATAATTTCATCAAAACCAGGAAGAGAATGAGATTTTTTTCCTCTAATATGGCAAAGCGTAGGGGTTTAGGGAAGATATGATGCTGTATACTTAGTAGATTAAGGACTCCAGAAAAAATAGGTAATTTTTTTGTCAAATCATATCCACAAATGATATGCAGAATAAGAGCAATAAAAGTATGAGATTACATAATGCAAGGAATTCTTAATTTCATGTTCCCCCATTTGCTAATATCTTCTGATAAGTGATATTCAGAACTAAATCCATATCTCCAACTTGGTTCACCAAAGTTTGGACCAGGTCTGTACTTCACATCTGGAACCCCAATCATTTCAGTAAAGAATCAAGTCTTACTGTTGTATGCTCAAAATCAGGAATACTCCTCTTCATGACACTCCCTGAGAAAGTATATCCTGCATAAAGCTCAGATTTCTAATGTGTTATGTGAAAACTCTAAGTCTTCATGATTGTTGTTGTTTTGCCTTTAAATTTTTTTTCTAGGAGATAATCATAGTTTCTTGGCCTAGAAGTTGGAATGGTGGTTCTGACAAATGTTAGGCAATGATGTCCCCCAGCTTGTTAGTGAACTGGAGCTTTACAGCAGACAATAATTACCTGAATTTTAAATGAATGGCTGCCCCAATCTATTCTTCACTGAGAACAGAAGCTTCAGTGTTTCACAATTTGATTAATCTTGTCATAGCAAATCATTAGAAAATGGTACAACTTGCTTTCTTAGTAGAAAAACTTTACTGTGAAGAAAGTTTTGATACGATGATTTTTGTTTGCTTTTATTCTTATCTTTTTGTTAATAGAAATTAATGTAAAAGTTAAAATGATTTATGTTTATCTTACCTAACAATTCATACATATTTAATAAAACTGTGTCAATATAATGTTATCATTTCTATTATTCTCCACAAGTGATTTGTTCCTCAATAATAACTCCCCATAGCTTGTGAAAACTGTTAGAAACAAGAATACTTAGGTTATTTTATGGCCAATGTAGTTCTTCACCTCTTCACTTACACAGTTAATAACTTAGGGGAAACTCTGGTGGTATTATATTAGAACCCAGAGTTCTGAAATGGAGGAGCTGTGCAGAAAATAGCTCCAAAAGTCTTCCTGGGAATTTCCATGAGTTTCTACTAAGTATAAAGTCTTGAATAAATGGAATGAAACTCCATAAGACAAAGCCCAACCCATCAGGATGTTATGAGCTGAACAATTCCCAGATCTCACACAAGGAAGTTAGATGTGCTGATGAGGGTACAGAGGCCACAATGATTCCCAGGTGTATTCACTAGTGAATCCACAGGTGCCCTAATTTAGCAATAAGGGTTAATTGTACCTGGAGTAAAGACCGATCTTTAACTACGTTAGTAAATCCTCGTACCTGTACTTGAAGTGATTAAACGGATATGTGTATATAGTTTGTACAGAGGGACAATTATAGGGGTTACTCCAGATTGCGCAAGACTGAACACAATAAAATAACTTAGAAACTTAGAATGAGGAAGCAAACAAACAAACCAACAAAAACAAAAAATCGATCAACTTAGAATATTATATTCAGTTAAAATATACATTAAAACAAAAGGAAACTAAATGTTTTTCAATAAATAAAAGCCAACAATTTGTCACCAACAGATCCGCAATAAGATAAATGTTAAAGAAAAGTTAAAGATAAAATACAATAAATGTTTAAAAATTAAGTATTCTGGCAAAAGGAAAATGATAGCAGGTAAAAGATGGAGATATATAGAAAAGAATGAAGAGTGGACATGTTGAATAAGTAAATAAATGTAAAAAAATTTTAAAAATTATTAACCAACATAACTTAATTGACATTTATATAATACTCCACTGGACAAAAGCTAACATTTTCCCAAGTATTAATGAGGCACTCAATAACATTCAACAAACTAGACCATAGGATGAGCCATAAAATATGTATCAAAAAATTTAAAACATTTTTTAAAAATCATATAGAGGATGTAGCTGTTTAATAGCACTTAATTTAAAAATCGCTGGAAAAATTCTAAACATTTGGAAATACATAATTAAACCATCACCACCACCACCATCACAGTAATTTTGAAATACAAAATAAAAGGAAAATTAGAAAATATTTTGAAACTGAATGAAAATGCAAACATAGCCTATTCAAATTTGGGGAATATTGCTGAATCATTTTTAGGATAAATTTGTAGCTATAAATTCCATAAATTACTGTTATTCAAATGCTTTCGAATTAAAAAAATAAATTTATTATGTCCATGGCATAAGTGCTCACCTTAATAAGTCATAAAGAAAGTGCAATTTAAACCTTACATTTAAAAAATAAATAATACTGATACAGTGGAATCAATGAAACAGAAAACAAGGTCCAAGCTGTTTTTTGAAAAAAAGTCTATAAAATTGACACATATTTTAAGTAAACTGAGTATTTGAAAGGAAAGAGAGAAACACACATTACCAGTATTAGAAAAGGAAGACTGAGTACTAACCTTACATTATAAAATATTATAAGTATAGTAAGAAAGCACTGTCAATAATGAAACGTAGGAAGTAGCATTGTATTCTTTCAGCAGAAGCAAAATGAACCACCCTTCAAATTTGCTTCACATATAGAGGTTAATAATGTCACACACAGAGACACACACAAAGAGGATGTGGAAAGACTCACTATTTGGCCGGGCGCAGTGGCTCACACCTGTAATCCCAGCACTTTGGGAGGCCGAGACGGGCGGATCACGAGGTCAGGCGATAGAGACCATCCTGGCTAACACGGTGAAACTCCATCTCTACTAAAAAGAAAAAAAAAAGAAAAAAAAAAAGAAAAAAAAATTTGCCAGGCGTGGTGGCGGGCGCCTATAGTCCCAGCTACTTGGGAGGCTGAGGCAGAAGAATGGCGGCGTCAACTCGGGAGGCGGAGCTTGCAGTGAGCCGAAATCGCGCCACTGCACTCTAGCCTGGGCGACAGAGGGAGACTCCCTCTCAAAAAAAAAAAAAAAACACCTCACTACTTACAGAATAAGTCTTTCTGGGGAGAGCAAGGCAGCTCTCAAGCAGGCTGCAAAACTGATTTCAGAGCATAGAGAAGGGAGAATGACCTGGAGTTTTTTTGTTTGCTTGTTTTGTTTTTAATTATACTTTTAAGTTTTAGGGTACATGTGCACAATGTGCAGGTTTGTTACATGTGTATACATGTGCCATGTTGGTGTGCTGGACCCATCAACTTGTCATTTAACATTAGGTATATCTCCTAATGCTGTCCCTCCCCCCTCCCCCCACCCCACAACAGGTCCCTGTGTGTGATGTTCCCCTTCCTGTGTCCATGAGTTCTCATTGTTCAATTCCCACCTGTGAGTGTGAACGTGCGGTGTTTGGTTTTTTGTCCTTGCGATAGTTTGCTGAGAATGATGGTTTCCAGCTTCATCCATGTCCCTACGAAGGACATGAACTCATCATTTTTTATGGCTGCATAGTATTCCATGGTGTATATGTGCAACATTTTCTTAATCCAGACCTGGAGTTTTTAGTGGTGCTTAGGTACTGCACCTGGGTTGAGGATTTCTCTGCATAGGCAGAGATCTGTATGGTTTGAACTTCCTGCCAGTGTGGAAGGAGAAAGCACCTGGGCTTGCTTATCAGTTTGCACAGATATGGGGCAGAAGGCAAAATTTTGAGTATTGAAAGCTATCAGCAAAAATGATGTCAGACTCTTTATTACAAATGGACAGACAGCTTCCTTGAAAGAAGTGTATTAGCCAAAGTGACTTAAGAATAGTAAAATACTTGTTTAGCAATATCACACTACAACAATTCCAACTCTTTACTCATAATGAAAACCCCAGGCCACATAGCTTAACTGGTGAATTCAGTCAAACCGTTAAGGAGAAACATCTATATTATGCAAATTCTTTCAGAAAATTAAAAATGCCAGTATTTCCTGTTATCTTAAACACACCAAAAAAAGTAGCAAAAGAAAACCACTGGCCAATATTCCCTCATGAATCTAGATGCAAGAATATCCTTAACAAAATGCTAGTAAATGAAATCTAGCTCATATGTAAAAGGATAATATATCATCACTAACTTGGGTTTATTCCAGGAAATCAAAGTTAGTTAACATGTTAAAATCAAATAATGCATGTTCCCCTATTAATAGATTGACTAGGAAATCATATAATCATCTCAATATATACAGAAATATTGTTTCCCACATTTTGACATTTCTTGCTGTTAAAAAAAAAAACTCTCAGGAAAATAAGAGATGGAAATTTTCTTAATTTGATAAAGAGTATCTACAAAAAGCCTAAAGCTAGTATTATATTTTAGTATTAGAAGACTAAATGCTTTTCCCTAATTATTTTTATAATAAAATTAAGATAGAACAACAAGGCTAGAAAGTCCACTCTCTGTACTTCTATTCTCTACTTCTACAATGTATTGGAGGCTCCAGTCTATAAAATAAAGCAAGAAAATTATTAAATGTATAATTAAAAGTATTTAATTATAGTAATTAAATATATAATTAAAAGTATTAAAGTATTGAATGTACTAAAATTTAAAAAGGACAAAGTAAGTATGTCTAGTAATATATTCCTAAAATATCCTAAAAAATTATTTTAAAAGCCAGTAAAAACAAGTGAATTTAGGAGGCACAGTCAAAATCAAATATTGTATTTCTATGTATCCACAATGAACAATTATAAATTAAAAGTTTGGATGCATTTAACAAAATGTGTGCAAGGTGTGTGCAGTAACAACATAATACCAAGAGATTACCTTAATACCAAGATTATCATAATGCCAAGAGATCATCTCTTGGCAATATTTTCCAAGAGGAAATAAAAAACTAAAATGAATAAAAAAACAAAATAAATGAAGAGTTACACCACATTCATGAACTGAGGACAATTCAATATTCTTAAGACTGCTATTCTCACCAAATTTACTAAAATATTTGATGAAATCATGTTCAGATTTCCAGGAGACATTTTGTATAAATATAGAAGTTGATTTCAAAACTTATAAAAAATGCAAATGACCTTGTGTAGCCAATGTGATTTTTTAAAAAGAAGAAATTGAAGGATTTATGTGACCAGATTGTAAAACTTGCTGTAATGCTGTATTGTTCAAGACAATACTATCTTGTATCTGGTAAAAGTTTAGACATATTCTTCGATGAAAAATCAATAAAAAATACAGAAATAGACAAACTAATATCAAACAAATGTGCCAAGTCAGTTCCACTTGGAAAGAAAAGTCTTGTCCCCAAACTGTTTTGAAATAGTTGAACATCTTTATAGAAAGAAATTAATTTCAACTCTAATCTCATACCACATATAATAATTCTCTCAACATGGGTGACTGATATAAATTTAAAAATTAAAAGCCTAAACTTATAGAAAATAACATGGGAGAAAGTCTTTATAAACCTAGAGGAGGAAATATTAAAGGAAACATAATATATTGGAATATATTAAATTCACGAAATTTTGCTATTTGAAAGACACTGTTAAGAAAATGCGCCTGTAGTCCCAGCTACTCGGGAGGCTGAGGCAGGAGAATGGCGTGAACCCGGGAGGCGGAGCTTGCAGTGAGCTGAGATTGCGCCACTGCACTCCAGCCTGGGCGACAGAGCCAGACTCCGTCTCAAAAAAAAAAAAAAAAAAAAAAGAAAATGAAAAGGTTACAAATTGGGATAATATATTTGCAATATATCTGACCAATGATTGGTATCCAGAAAATATAAGAAACACTTTTACATATTCGTAGTAAAATGAGAAATGACCCAATAAATCGAGGTAGAAGATTTGAATAGTCAAGACATTTCACGAAGTATATACTACCAACTATGAAAACATACTTTAAAAAATAAAGTATCACACCACAAGCTGGGAAAAATATTTGCAAAATATATCTCACAAAAGACTGTATATTGAATGTGTAGTTAATTAGAAGACAACAATGCAACTCAAGAAAAGGCAAAACTTTTAAATAGACAGTTCACCGGAAAAGATATATGGATATCAAGAAAAAGTGCATTAAAATGAACTCAACATTATAAGTCTTTAAGGAAATATAACTTAAAACCACAATGACATATAATTTTACACTCTTTTTTATAGCTAAAGTTAAAAAGCTGACTAGTGTTAACAGTGGTATGGAACAAATAGTTCACCATACCTTGCTAGTGGGAACATAAAATAGTACAAATTCTTTGGAATAGTTACACAATTTCTTACGTCTAGGCAATTATCCAAGAAAATTACTCCATAATTTCATTCCTATGTAATCTACCAAGAGAGTTAAAAACCCATGTCAACACAAAGTCTTGTACGTAAATGTTCATAGTAACTTTGTTTATATTATCAATTTTTTAAAGGTAAATCTAGTCAATAGTAAAAGAAAGCACATTGGTGGTTACCCAGGCACAGTGGTTGAGAAAAACAGATTTTAAATGTGGCACAAGGAATATTTTAGGATTATAGAAACATTCTATATCTTCACTTAAATTAATGTATTATATGGGTCAGAATGAAATCAAATGTACACTTAACATGGGTGTATTTTATTCTATGAAAATTATACCTCAATAAAACTAATCTGCAATACAGTTTGCCTAGAATCAGAGCCAAGTCATTATCCACTATAGCTATATTACATATTAAAGACAGTACTACTTTAATGAATACAAATGAATCTAGTGTAGTTAATTGTCCTAGTTGAAGTTAAAGATACTTTTGTCAATTATTTAGCTTTAGAAAAACAACAGGTATGTCATCACAATTATTATAGATATAGAAGTAAATTTGTGAAAAAGAGGTTTACATTTTTCTAAGCAAAAAGAATAAACAATTTGTACATCCTAATTATTTGAACTTTTTGTAATGATAGATAATTTTTTCACAAACATGATTAGAATGCAAAGGAGTAATAAAAAATGAAACTCATTTTTTCTTATTGATTTCTACAATGCTGAGCTTCTGTTACAGGTATTTGAATTAAATACATCATTCATTAATTCTTTTATAAATGTTTATTTACTATCTCTACTGTAATGATATGTATCATAATATCTATCATGTAATGATATCTGTATCAATGTAGTAGATAATACTATGTAGAGGGTATAAACAGTCATATTAAAAACAGGTTCAGCTTGCCTTGAGAATACAAATGAAGGATTTTGACTGGTCTTTGATGCCTTGATGATAAAGTAACAACACATGGACTGGTTAACTATGACCCTCGAAAAGGTTGATTTAAGGGACTAGAAAAGGAAAATGATGTACCATACTGCCACAGGAAGAGAAATTTTTGCTATGTATAGATACAGTGTAGTTTAGTACAGATAATTTTAGGTTTAGTGTCATAAAATTTAGGTGATAAATGTGGTTCTTTCAAAATAATAGCTGTTTCACTTTGAATAAGTAAGTAAACCAATCAGCATCACTTTATTTTTCTACTATTCTCTAATTTTTAAATGTGGACATAATAATGGCTATCATATGTATCTCATAATTTGTTCATAACCAAATGCCCTTTGAAAACCTGTAAAACTATTGTGAATAGCGCTACAATGAACATACACATGCATGTGTGTTTTTAATAGAATGATTTATCTTCCTTTGGGTATACGCCCAATAATGGGGTTGCTGGGTTGAATGGTGTTTCTGTCTTTAGGTCTTGGAGGAATCACCACACTGTCTTCCACACTGACTGAACTAATTTTCACTCCCTCCAAAAGTGTATAGGCATTTCTTCTTCTCCACGCCCTCACCAGCATCTGTTATTTTGTGACTTTTAATAGCAACCATTCTGACTGGTGTTAAATGGTATCTCATTGTGGTTTTGATTTGCATTTCTCTAATGATCAGTGATGCTGATAGATGGAATAAAGAGAACATGGTGCATATAAATCATGGATTACCATGCAGTCATCAAGAAGAACAAGATCATGTCCTTTGCAGAGACATGGATGCATGGATGGAGCTGGAGGCCATTATCCTTAGCAAACGAACACAGGAATAGAAAACCAAATACTACATGTTCTCACTTACAAGTAGGAGCTAAATTATGAGAACACATGGACACATAGACGGGAACAACACACACCAGGCCTTTTTGTAGGTTGGAGGGTGGGAGGAGGGAGAGTATCAGGAAAAAATAACTAATGGGTACTTGGCTTAATACCTGAGTGATGAAATAATCTGTACAACCAACTCCTATGGCATGTTTACCTATATAACAAACCTGCACTTGTACCCCAAACTTAAAAAGTAAAAAAAGAAAAAAATGTAAACGAGCAAACAAAAAAAGCTTGTAAAACATTGCAAAACTTATCTTGCATATTCCCAACTAAAGCTTGGTCTTTGCAGTAGGTAGTTCTTGGTGCAAACCTATTTTTTTTTTTTTTAGACTTTGTCTTGCTCTGTTGCCCAGGCTGGAGTGCAATGGCCCGATCTCTGCTCACTGCAACCTCCGCCTCCTGGGTTCAAGCGATTCTCCCTGCCTCAGCCTCCTGAGTAGCTGGGATTCCAAGCTCCCACCACCATGCCCAGCTAATTTTTGTATGTCTTAGTAGAGACAAGGTTTCACCATGTTGACCAGGCTGGTCTCGAACTCCTGACCTCAGGTGATCCTCCTGCCTCAGCCTCCCAAAGTGCTGGGATTACAGGGATGAGCCACCGCGCCTGGCCCACAAACCTGATTTGACCTATGACAAGATCTTTAATCTTAGGCAAGCTATCTAGTCTTAGCAAAGGCATTTGTGAAATAGCAATGTTATTTCAATAGCAATGTCTGAAAAAATGAAGTTATCCATTGGTACAAAAGAATAATACTGAATTTTAATTTTATTTGAATGTAAAATATTTTGAAAATAAAATATTAGATAAAACATTTTATATGAGTAAAAGTGAATAAACTTTTTGAAGTAAAGTTTGATTAAGGATTACATATGAATATACATGACACATATCTAGCAGCGAAATTACCAAAAAAATTGAACTTTAGGTAATCACTAATTAAGCTTGTAAATAAGAATTAATATCAGAGATAGTCATTAAAGTGCAAATATGATAGACCAACTTTCATATTTTTGCTATTTAGGGGAGTTACTCATTTTAGGAAGAGCTTTACATATTTATGACCTGTTTAATCAATGGTAGGTAATAATTCGCTGAAAAACTTTCAGTGTTCTCTAGAAGGTGTGTGGATATCTGAAAGTGAGCAGATTCTTTTAAGAAAAAGAATAAATAATTCGTTGTATAAAAGCCCCCAAATACATAATGATAAAATAGATTATAAACCATATTGATAATAGCACTGGGAATAATATTTAGCCTTCAAATATCTGCTGACTTTTGTTCTCCTTCTTCATGCTAGATATGATCTTATGTAGTAATTAAAATTTAAAAAAATTCTTACGTAAAAAAGTTCAAAAAGTTCATAGAAATAATGATTTCAACGAAAGTTCTGTTTAATTATTGAGGTGTGATATGACCTAAATATTTTTCAACAAATTTATTTTGCAAATATTTATAGAATCCTGCAACACATCAGTTACTATTCTAGACAGAAAGGATAAGATACAGCAGACAAAATCCCTATTCTGCAATGTTCTTCTTGATATTTGTTTAAAATAAAAATAAGTTTTGACTTAGTCATCTCAATGCAATATAACTGAATGGTATTAGAAATGTTGCAGAGTATATCGAAGGACAATTTACTCTGCATGAGGTTATATTAAATGTAAATAAAATATTTATATACAAAAGAACTCATGCTTTCTTTGGCTTGTTCCCACTCTCTTCTCCATAGTTCCCTCAATATTTTGCATCTTGTGCATTTCTATTGTTTGTTTATTGTGTTAAATAGTGTTTGTCATAACTTCAAAATATATTCATAAGATGGCAACTTCTTACCGTGTCCAAAACCCCACACAACCTACCTCCCATTGCCTCCTTGCCAGCCTCTATTTCTGCTATCCCTTTTGGTCATTTTGGTCCTTATAATTCTGTTTGAAATAGTATGGTAGCAAGAAATTCAGAAATTGTAAGCTATAAGAAACTTTAGGGGTTAATTTGTTCAACACTCTTAAGTTATCAGTGAGGAAATAAGGTCCAATAGCATCTTAACACTTTGCTTAATGTGTTCCAGTACAGCTGAGTCATCACTTGCCATGATGTTGTAGGGGAATTTCTGTAGAAGAAACACATGTTTTTTATATAACATGCAGATTCTCTTTCAAACTTAAAGATTTATGATTCCATGAAAATAAGTCAGGGTGCAGCTCAAAGTGAACACAGGTAAACATGGTGGGATTTAAGAAAAAATGAACAAGAAAACTAAAGGCTTTGAGGCCATAGAAAGAGAAAACATGAAAGTAGAGGTGGAGAAAATACCATATTTAATTAACTCTAAAAGTTTACTCATCCGTAAGAAAAAGTGTTAACAAGTAAACTAGGACAACATGCCTTAAAGATATTATGATGAATTGGTCACATTCAATGAGAATCATTCTCATTGCTTTGATATTTTCCCCCTCCAAGGAGTTTGCCACTTTCCTCTACCTTTAGATTTGTTAATTTTGTTGAGATAGAAAATTCTTGCATGAAGTTCAATAGCAAAACAGAGCATACAGACTTTCTCATTGTGGGCATCCTCTTAGATACCATAAAGCACTTAATTGTTGTGTGCAAAGGAAACAACAAAGGCAAAGGTAAGTTGTTTGCTTTACTAATGTTAACTTACACCTTATTGCTCTGTTACTATTTACACAGTAATTCTAAATTTTAATGTCATATAGAGTACAAGCTGTCTGAAGATATTGCAAAGGCAATTAAACTCAAAACACTTTATAATACCAATGTACATAACTTAATTGATATTGAAAAGATGAAAGGCTAATACCACATTTTGTCTGTCAAGATCTTCCAGGAAATAGACCATAAGAATTAGGAGGATGGTGCAGTTATCTTTTTAGGGGGAACGTCTATAAGTAGGGAGGGAGTTGGGAGAAACTGAGAGAGCATTCAAACTGCAATACAAGCCTTACTCAATTGAAAAAGACAAGGAAGGAAATTTAAGAGTCTCCATCCCACTTTTCAGTGCAGTCAAAGGGAAGTACCACATGTCCTGTGGTGAGCATGGCTTCAGTGAAAATGCAGTGATAGACTTTAAAATATAACCACTGGAGCCCTTGGCCAATTAAGCTCCCTGTTCTTGAAGATCTTGAAGATATGGTGGGTATATTTTCATCACCGTCACAAACATTCATGTAAGTCCACTGATAATCGCTACATTGCTACTGATGCCACTGATTGCAAAATGTGTTCTATCCTAAGACCCATCATGATTTTAGAACTATTTAAGTGAGAAGATGTGCGTGTTGGAATCAATCTCACAAGGTAGTTGAGGAAGAAACTATTAATGTACTTTTGGCTACTGTAATGTAGCTAAACAGAGGGAAATTTGAGCAGTTTTTTCAAAAAGAGGAAGGAAAAATAAAGTAATGGAAAGGAACTATCACCACCACCACTGCCACCCATTAAAAAAGTCCAAAACACTTTATTATTTCTCTAATATGTCAAATATGTACCTAGGCTTATCTCAGGACTTCTGTATTTCTGAAACAGCTTTTTATGGTTCTAATTTGATCTCAAAAGTAAAAATAAACATTATTTTTGAAATATGGATCCACTAAGAGGATGTCCGTATTTATTAAAACCTTATTATTATAATTGGCTTTTATATTTTTTAATTTTTTGAATTTTTTGGCATCCTTTCTTTCCCTATTAGAAAAATATTTCTTGAACTTCATTTCAAAAAATGAAAATAATTTTGGTTTTCTGACCCAAAAACAATTGATTTTCATATTTAAAACTTTTAACGGAAAGTTTTGAAGGAGAATGTGACCGTTTTAATTAACATCTCCCCAACACACAGTTAACACATCAATTATCATTTTTCATGAATATGCCAATATGAACACATACTTATATTTTCAAAAAAATAAAATCAAGTCTTGCCTACTATTTAGTAAATCTCTGTCTTTTATGTATATTTAAAAAACAATATTATTTAAATAATTATTTTGAATAGATATAATTATTCTGTAGTTTTGGATTTAAGCAGAACAATATAGGTGTTTTAATTTAGAGGCTTGCAGCTCTTGAAGTACGGATTGAAAAAATACACCTAAATTCTTGCATCAGTTATACATTGAATTATAGCATTTACATAAGAACCAGAATAAGTTTTCAATTGCCTCTGTATGCATTTTTATGCATTTCGCATCAATACATAAATTTAGAGTTTTAGATCCTGCACTTTCATGTAAATCATTTGAAGAAAATAATATTCCATAATAAAGTATTTTCTAGCTCACAGTTTTTAAAAGAAAATTTTAAATACAATGGGAAAGTAATATCCAATACCTCTCTGTTAAACAAAAATTAAATACAAATATATAGTTGTTTTAATAATGTAATTAATAGAACCTGACTATTAATAGTCCTATGTAGTGTAATATATATCATATATTATGGCATAATAAATGTGTGTGATGTCTTCTATTCACTTCTGAAGTTATATTTGACAAATAAATTCTAAAATTTGCATATTACAAATTAAAAATAGCTTAGAACAAGCAATAATGATCTCTAGATAGCCCTTATAATCCTTAGCTAATACAAGTTACTAGTAAACAGCAATTGTTTGAAATTTATTACAAAAGTCAACCTTATTTTTATGGAAGGTTAGGAATGCACAGGGAAAGAAAACAATATGAATAAAGAGAGTTGGGGTACTAAAAGAAAAGGTGAAAATAACAAAAGCATGGCAAATGCGAGGGCAGCTGTAAGACAAAGAGGGTTAGATTAGAATAGTCAAGTTATGTGGCAGGGTGCAGGCAGATGGCTAAAATGAGTGCAGGAGCAGATACATGGCTAACTAAGAAAGTAATAGTGGTGAAAGAATTGGAGACAGGCTAATTCTTTGTTCTTTCGGGTTAGATGGAAACAAAAACTATTTGATATTCAATCACCTTATAGGTTATTGCTGCATGTCCCATGGTAGAATATCGTATAGAAGATGAGAGGGTAGTGTCTTGTTGAGATGACCATGTTCAAGTGAACATTTGTGTATGGGAGTATGTGGGTGTTTAGGGAATTTAATGATGCAGCGATATAAAAAGAAATAATATCTATTTAACATATTATTTGTATACCACATAGTTTAAGGTTTACCAAGACATTTTGCCCAAGTGTAAAATTGCATCTTTGGTTGTTTTATAATTTTATCATTTCTAAGGGATTTGGGATATAGGACTCTGTTATGTAATATCCTAAATGAAAGTGATTTTTCCAGTGTGCACATGACAGAAGTATTCTCTTATCGAGGCTATGAAAGTGAAGACTATTTCCAGAGACTTCTATAAAACTCAAGTGTATCTACAACAAAACTATTCTTATTCTAAATGGGATATTATTTTCCTCTTTGGAAGGTTTGGAAAGGTGTTTTATTGTTTGTTTCTTTCCTTTTTCACAGTTAAATAGATGATCACTTGCTTGGTCCAGATTCTTAGAATTTCAGACAATTTTGGCTTCTGTTTATTATCATTATCCAAATAGACATCTGTATTCCACACATTAATCAATTCAGAAAAGCAAAGACGGTAATGATTTCACTTAAATAAGTACCCCAAAAAAACAATGGGAAAGCAACCATCTAACTGATTTCCTGCTTTCAAGTCCTATTCAGAATAATTTGCTCTCTAATCCACTAGAACTGTATAAATTTGTCAATTGAAACTCGGCCTTCTATCAAGTATAAAGGAAATTTCTGAGATCAATGTAAATGTTTGGCCTGATTACAAACACTATGATTTGAGTCCACTTACTGTTTTTTCACCTTTTTTTCTTCTTAAAAAAAAATTTCTCAATAATTGACTTTACTTCAGCTTATTTCGTTGTCAGCCATTATATAGTGAAATATAAGATGGCTACATTGACTTCTTATATTTTGCAGTAACTGAGTTGGATTCTGGGGCTTATTATGTCAAACCTCACCTCTTTTGATAAAGGTAATAGAGATAAAAATAGAAATAGTAGAGTTATTAGTATATTGAGATATCAGCTTGGGTCTTCGATGACATCACCTCTGGACATTCATATTGAGTTGTTCTTCATTAAATTTACACTCAATAACAAAAAATTAAAATAAAAGTTATCCATAAACTTGGAATATGTGTAGCTACAGTAGGTAAAAGTGGTGTTTATACTTTATTGAATTCTTGATGAACAATCCATAAAGTTTTTCAATGCTACACTCAACTTTAAAAAGTAAAGAAACAGTGAAAAAGTCAGAGGGTAAGAAATTGATATGCCATATGTTAACAATGGATCTGGCAGAAGTTTTTCTATATTCTATTGACCAGAAAGTTACATTCAGTTTTGTGAATTAGAAATAGACAGATAAACAAGTTGTCATTGGAGAATTTTGCCCAAGATTCATAGTATGTCCTTGCTAACCATGAATCTTACAAGAGCTTTAACACACCTGCAGCGATATCCTAGCAAAAATGTGAAGTAAAAAAAAAAACAACCCACTAAATTCAGTTCCACAAAATTTGTTTCAGAAGTCAGAGAAGGATACTATTTAAAATGTTCTCTTTGAAACTGTTTAAATTTAAGAAATGTCACCTAAGTGGTTAAACTTTAGTTGTCAAGCAGTTAAGTTTTCTTATGGACTCCAGGCCCTGACAAAATTGGAAAAAAAATAAAAGGCATTAGTGAATAACGGTATTTATAATTTATATATGATATATACCCTGGGCAAAGTAGGTTCCAGAAATGGAAAGGCAGAACTGAGAGTGGGAAAGGTCAGGAATGTTTTTCTCAAATGGCACGTCCTATAGAAATGGATATGAAGCCCCTGTCTAGGAGAAGTGGTATTTTGGTGATTTTTCTTTTTGACGTTGAATAGAGCACCCTGGGACACAGAAGGACACAAGGACTAATCTGCTGCTCATTGTGCTCCTCTTGTTTGCAGTTTGACAAATTATTGGCTTCAGTGGAAATGGCTGGAAGTCTCTACTTTTAATGAAAGCACTCTTATTATTTCTCTAGAGTTTCATTTTATTAACTTTCAGACATAGATAAACGTAAAGAATTAATATATGCAATGTGTCATGGTTAGCACATACTTTTGATTGTAACAGCTTTTCAGAGAGTATAAAATGTTTTAAGAAACATAGACTATAAGCAATGATTATAAAAAATTTATCTTATATCATTTGTTACTTGGTACTTAATGTAATATTTTATGTCAAATTGTGCATATCTTCAAATGACAATCAAAAAGCTATTGACCATGTAATATGTTAATATATTAAATAATGTTGAAACTGGCACAAGGTGCAGTGGCTCACACCTGTAATCTCAGGACTTTGGGAAGCTCAGGAGGGAGGATCCTTTGAGCCCTGCAGGTCGAGGTTTCAGTGAGCTACGGCTGCCCTGCTGCACTCCAGCGTAGGTGATAGAATAGGACTCTGTCTCAAAGAAAGAAAAAAAAAAGACATTGAAACTAATACCTGAGCCTAGATTTTGTTTTTGCATCAATTAAAATTTCCATGAACAGAATTATAAATTGTACAACTTTGATTTGTATAATTCATGAGATTTTACTGGAGCTAGATCAGCAGTTAGTCCGACCCTGATTTAATAACCATGTTGACAAGAAAGCTAAATTGTTTTACAGAACTATTGAAGCTGGAAGTAGAGATGCCTACGCTAGAACTTTTAACTCAGTGTGTGATCAGAATTTAAAATGTAGCAGAACCATTTGAGGGAGCAGTTTAAACATTACACCAGGCAACCGTACCTAATTAGTGCATTATTAAATTGTATGTTCAAATTTGACCAGAAACAATTTTCTAAGCGCTCCCTTCAAAAATACAATTTATTTTCTTTATTCTGTGTAAAAACTATTTTGGGAGTACATGTTTATGAGTACTGGTTATAACTGCTCTTTAGAAATAGTTGTGCTTGGTTTTGCTAGGAAGTTTGCTATGCTGAGGTGTATATCTGAACTGCTATTATACTGTTAAGATACTTGAAAGTGCATGTCCCAAAATTTAATGGAACATATTAAAAGATAGTTTTTTCTTCCCCCAAAAAAGGAATGTTTCTCATTGATTTGGTAAAAGTTTTTAATATCGATGTGATGATTAAAATATAAAGCACAATTATTTGGGAGTAAGTACAATGTTTCAAATTATTAAATCATGTGCAGACAACATTCTGGAAATAAATGTCCTTATTATTTTTTATTTATGAACAAATAGGTATTAGTTTCAACTTAAGCAACTGTCAACCCAGAGTTAGAATTATATCTGCTGTGATTCAAGACTTTTGGACACCAATGGATATCCAGAGATCGATATTGCAGTGCATGGGCTTAGGACACATGAGCAGAAAAGAAAAAATACCACAACCAAACACAAACACAAGCACAAACAGGCCCCAGTAAACTCTGACCCGGAGTTTCCTAGTACCCAAAGAAGACTCATTATATTAAAAATTCATTGTGATTATGACATGTTATTTGATTAAACATAAGTCTGCATTAGTCTTTATGTATGTCTAAACTGATACACAATTGCGTGAATTCAGAATACATTAAAATACATTTAATGTATTTTAGTGCACTTTCCCATAGCTTAAATGTTAATAATAATCTAAACATTTAGTTTTGTACTTATCATGTGAATGTACAGATATTTATTTTTATCTTCCTTACCCAAAATAAGCATCTTGAACTCCCCTATTTAATTCTTTTGTAGATCCAGTTACTTAGTAAATTGTTTGGCACATATAGTATGTAGTGATTAAGTGGCAATGTCAAGAAGTAGACTCCATTATAAAAATACAAGATAGTATAACATAATCATATACATTTTATGCAAGTTATTACATTAGCTAGTTGGTTTTAAATTTACCAGCTAAATTGGTGGTAATGGAATTAAGAGCATCCAATAACAGAACAGACATATGATTCCTGTAAATACTTAAATAATAATAGTTTATTCCTGATATGTGCACTGTACCATGCATTTCCTATTTTATATTATATTAAGACTTTTCTCTATATATATATTTTTTGGGTTTCTTCTCTCATTTTTCAATAAACTATTTCAATAGAGAGCAGTCTGAACTAAATAAATACAATATTATTTAAACTGTAATATTATCTTCTTTTCTTTATATGTGCTTTTATCCATCTTCAATCTCATGAATTATTTGTGTCATGTTCTTTTTTGTGTACAAATGGTTTTTTATTTAATTGGAAGATTAGATCATCATCTATCCTTTTGTAGCGTAAGAGGAAAGAAATGACAAAAGAATTCTGTTAAACACAAGCAATTGCTATAAAACGTTAAAGCAATATTAGAGAAGGCGAATATCAGAATGCTTTTTAGGCATCTATAGAAAAATAATTATGTAGATATATATTTAATATGATTGCATTAAATATGTTTCCTACTGCTTAAGAAACACAAAGCTGCTTCTCCAGGGATATATTTTATTTATGGGCTATATCTATCTGACCTAATATGAAGGATTTAGAAATTTTGTCTAAATTACAAAAAGAAAAAGAAATTTATACACATTGCTTTTTGTTTGTTTTTGTTTTGCTAATCCTACTTAATTATAAAAGCATCTATAAATAAATCTTGCCTTATGAATAAGTTAATATTCCATGTGTGGTAGAAAAAATTGTTTATCTTTTATTAGAAGATATTTTTCTTATTTTTGTATTTTTTCAATTTTATTTTATTTTTAATTGCCATAAAATGATTGTATATATTTATGGAGTATAGTGTGATGTTTTGATACATTTATACACTGTGGAATCATTAAATCAGTCTAATTAATGTCAGCTGAAAAAGTCAAGCTTTTAAAGAATTAAAATTAGTTTTATTCACAAGTTTTACTGAGGATTATATCTTGAGGACGACAGCCCCAGCCTGGGAGAAATCTTTCAGAGATTTTCTGTCAGACTGTTCCAAAAAGATGATGTAGCTCACAGTTTATATAAAGGTAGTGGGGGGTTCAGTATGTGTAAAATCACATCAAAATTTGGGTGCAATGATAACGTGATTATAGATTAATGAGACATAATTATTAACCCTGTCAGATGTTATTTTATGTGCAGGAAAGAGCAAGGACTCTAGGGTCATTTATATTTTAAAGAATGTAATGACTCAGGCAAGAGGGTCATGTGTTGCAGCCCGTTTTATCTTCAAAGATCCCCTCCAGAGACCTGCATGTTCTCACAGAGTTAGAAGCTATGTGAAATTATACTGATAAGCAGAAATGAGCAAACATAGATTGTATGTTTCCTACTTTGTCTCACATTAACATATTTATTACCTCATATACTGACAATTTCTTTGTGGTGAGAGTATTTAAAATTCCCTATTTAGCAGTTTTGAAATATATGATACCATATATTTTTGTCAACTATAATCAACACAGTGTGCCATAGATCAATGTTTCTCCTGTCTAACTCAAACCTTGTGCCCTTTGGCTAACATCTCCCCTTTCTCCATTCACCCCTCTTCCCTCCCCCAGCCTTTGGTAACCAGCATTCTACTCTCAACTTCTGGGATTCCTTCGTTTTTAGATTCCACATAAAATTGAGATCACATAGTATTTGTCTTTCTCCCCCGGCTTATTTCACTTACCAAAGCATAATGTCCTATCGATTCATCCATGTTGTTGCAAATGACAGAATTTCTTTCTTTTTTTAAGGAGGAATAGTATTCCATTCTATACATAATGCACTTAGGTTGTTTTCATACGTTGGCTATTGTGAATAATGCTGAAATGAACAAGAGAAGTGCAGAAGTCTTTTCATCATACTGATTTTAATTCGTTTAAATAAATAGAGGTGCAATGGCTGGATTATGATAGTTCTATTTTTAGTTTCTTAAGGAAATTCCACACTGTTTTTCAAAATGACTGTTCTAATTTGTATTCCCAAAAACGATATGCAAGGTTTCCCTTTTTTCCACATCCTCACCTAAGGCACTTATTTTTCACCTTTTTGAAAATAGCCATTCTATGGCAATCATTAAAAAGTCAGGAAACAACAGGTGCTGGAGAGGATGTGGAGAAATAGGAACATGTTTACACTGTTGGTGGGACTGTAAACTAGTTCAACCATTGTGGAAGTCAGTGTGGTGATTCCTCAGGGATCTAGAACTAGAAATACCATTTGACCCAGCCATCCCATTACTGGGTATATACCCAAAAGACTATAAATCATGCTGCTATAAAGACACATGCACACGTATGTTTATTGCGGCTCTATTCACGATAGCAAAGACTTGGAACCAACCCAAATGTCCAACAATGATGGACTGGATTAAGAAAATGTGGCACATATACACCATGGAATACTATGCAGCCATAAAAATGTTGAGTTCATGTCCTTTGTAGGGACATGGATGAAATTGGAAATCATCATTCTCAGTAAACTATCGCAAGAACAAAAAACCAAACACCGCATGTTCTCACTCATAGGTGGGAATTGAACAATGAGAACACATGGACACATGAAGGGGAACATCACACTCTGGGGACTGTTGTGGGGTGGGGGGAGGGGAGAGGGATAGCATTAGGAGATATACCTAAAGCTAAATGACGAGTTAACGGGTGCAGCACACCAACATGGCACATGTATACATATGTAACTAACCTGCACATTGTGCACATGTACCCTAAAACTTAAAGTATAATAATAATAAAATAAAATAAAATAAGATAAAATAAAATAAAAGAAAAAGAAAATAGCCATTCTAACAGGTATGAAGTGATATCTCATTGTGGTTTTAATTTGTATTTCCCTGACAATTAGAGACATCTGTAATCCCATGCTCACTGCGGCATTATATATAGTAGCCAAGATATGGAAATAACCTAAATGCCCATCGCTGGATGAATAGATTAAAAACATACGTTTATTTTAATGGAGATCAGAGATCTTGGGAACTATGATCCCAAGATGGAAAGATGACACTGCTGATTTCAGTCTGGATGTCAGAGTACTTTGGTGAAACAGAGCTTACTGCCAACCTAAAGTATTCACTCTGAGCATGATTGATCACAAAATAAACCACACAAAATGAGCCATTTAATTTGGACTTATTATAGAATCTAGGCTTTTCCCTAACTACAAAAATTTGGATCATTTTTAGCTATTAAACACTATTGCTGAAATAAGCTGGTTTGGAGTGTATGTGGAAACAGTGGCATTGCAATGACAGACATATTCTGATTGGCCTATATACTTTACTTAGAAAGACCCACTATGATACATGGGCCCAGAGCATCTTCTTTTGGTTTCATATATTGATATAAATCTAATGACCTGTATTAAGGATTTTTTTTTTTTTTGAGACAGAGTCTCTATCTGTTGCCCAGGCTGGAGTGCAGAGGCACAACCTTGGCTCACTGCAAACTCAGCCTCCTGGGTTCTAGCGATTCTCCTGAATCAGACTCCTGAGTAGCTGGGATTCCAGGTGCCTGCCACCACACCCAGCTAACTTTTGTATTTTTAGTAGAAATGGGGGTTCACATGTTGGTCAGGCTGGTCTCAAACTCCTGACCTCAGATGATCCACCCATCTCAGCCTCCAAAAATACTGGGATTATAGGCATGAGCCACCACACCCGGCCTAAGGATATTTTGTATTTTGAATAACTAAGCTAAATTTTTTAGAATATACACTTTTAGCTAGTATATTTCAAATATTCTAGTACTATGTACCTTCTTTGTTAAGTATGTCAAATGTTCTAGTACTATGTAGCCTTCTATGTTAAAGGGAAAACCAAAAGAAGTACAGAAAGAAACCTTATGCCATTTGTACACGATATGATTCCTTCCCAAATTGAAAGTACCAGATTCAGAAGCATTTGCAGAGGATTCTTCTGGTGTCGCTTCACCAGGTAGAAATTTCCATGGCCAGCAGCATCTCTGCACAGACTTTGCTGGAGCCTGCTGGTCTCTCTCCTCCCACTCAACCTGGCAGGCTGCTATCGGCTGGTGCTATGGGCCCAGATCCCGCACCCACTGTGGCTCTGCGCTTAGCCTGCGGCTGGTCCAGGCATGCAGGGACCAGATTCTGCCTTGAGTCACCGTCTGGACAAGGAGGACATGGCAGCCACCAGAAAACTTGGAAACACCAGCAACCAAGAAGCTTCAAGGGGTGTCACAGCTTCTGCTTCAGGAGGCCTGAAGTCTGAGCCACCAGGGAATGTCACAGTTCTCTCATTCCCACTGCTCACAGCTTGGCAAATGGGGGCTTGTTATAGCCTGTTCGTTTCCACCACCCACGGATTTGCAAACAGGGGCATGTTACAGCTCTCGGTCTGGGAGTCTAGAGGTCTGGGCCCCTAGAAGGCTCTTCACTCCTGTAGTTAGGCTACCGGGAGCACGTCACAGCTCTTTTCATTCGTGCTGCCTGTAGCAAGGCGACCCAGCCAGAGAGTGTTACTGTCCTTTTCCGCTCCCGCCTTTCAGCAGGTTCTGGGTTATTGTCCCACGTCCAAGAAGAATGAGGTACAATGACAACAGAGAGTAAGCAAGGCAGAGAATAATTTTATTGAGCTACAGAAAAGCTCTAGACAATGAGAGGGGACCCAAAGTGGGTAGCCCTCTGTGTGAGAGAGGGCCTGAAAGCAGGTAGTCGCCTGAGTGCCTGAGTCCAGGGTTTTTATAAGTTTGGAGTGAGGAGGTGCAGGCTGTGGGTAGCCCTGGAAAAACATTATTTAGAAAGAACCAATCAGGAAAGAGTGGGCAATGAATAGAATTTCCCTCTGGTCATGGACTCTATGAAGAACCAGCAACTTGGTTTTCAGGCTTTAAATTGTCTTTGGTCGGGTTTCACTGGGTACTTGCTCCTGTCTGCCTAGGAATTTGTCTCCTGCCACTATCTCATTTAGGATGTACACACTTTTGATGCTTATAATTAGGCTAAAATTTGTATTTTCTCCTAAAGCAACTACTGGAATGACATGCCTTTTATGTGAGCAAAAACATTTTCATTTTTGTCTAGTTTTGATTTCATGTGTTGTTATTAGATTTAAGTTCTAGTTTAATAAGTTATTTAGTTAATGTTGCATTCATTTGTTGAATATTGCCATAAAAAAGGAGATGCAAATTATTGGCTCCATATTTTCTAAAAAGAAAATTTGCTAATGGCTTAGTAGACATTAATTCTTTTGTTCAAAATTAATGAAAAACACATTTTTATCATTTTTTACAATTAAAACTTGGAAGTGCTTTGCATATTGTCTGTATACAAGATATTTATTGTCCTGAAAGAGAAATACTTCATAAATGAGTTCTAAAAATGTTACCTTAGCTTAACTGGCAGTTCTAAGCTTTTGATGGCAGGAGTGAGTCAGCATGTGATTAGTGGGATGATACATAAAAAAATATTGAAAATAACTTGAGATAGAGATATTATATGTGAAAAGACATTCTGTTCAAAGGTAGCAATCAATTGTGTCTTCATTTGAAAAAAGAGGAATAAACTTGAAATAATATTTCACAATCAAATGAAGCTAAACCCCAATTAAAATTATTGTTCCATATTTAGTTTTTTATAGGCCTCTTAAGGATTCCAATTTAGTTCTTTCATCATCTACTGTGTACTGCCTTTTATTTTAATGTATTTTCTTACTGCTTTTAGTCACTTTAATAGTGTACTTAAAAATTCAGATCTTATGGCAATATGTTGTGACCTCTCATAAAACTTGCTATTTTATTTTATGCTCATTTTATAGAGGAGGTAACAAAGTGGTGTTGAAAATGGAGAATTTGTCCATCACGGTAGAAATTATTAAGGTACTAAATTTACTAAGATCCTATTTGCAATATATTTAAGGTGTAACAAACCAAAAAAAAATCTGTCTACTTTAAACCTAATTGGTCTTGATTTGTCTTATAATGTTAACTAAATAAAAATCATCTTTTGAACTTAACATAAATTTTCAGAATCAAATGCAAAGTCAGCATCCAAATGTCAGAACAATTCTAATATTTGAATATATTTTTGATCATATTATATTAGGAATACAATTTTTCTTTCATCTAATTATATAATCAATGCTGTTAATACAAAAATATATCAAAATTATCTCTCAAAAGTCCTGGGATATTTACCTTTTTAACTTGCTAACTGTTTACATAGTGTGAATTACCTTTCTTTTTTCTACCTATTTTTCTTCATGTTGAAAATAACATTTACTCTATCATACCCATTATTCAGAAATTTATTTGTGTGGGTTTTTTTCTCACTTCAATATCTTGCTATTTCTCTTGACCTCTTTTATGATCTTCACTTTCTACTCCCAAAGTCCTTTCAGTTAACCTCTCTTTAACATTTTTGAGCTCCATTAGCTATGTATCTGGCCCAGATATCACCTGATGTCAAAATTCTTTTACTCCAACTTTGCACAAACTTTTCAAATGCCACATTTGAAAAATATAATTTATCTTTCCAACTCTAAAACTCCTTTCATATTTCCTATCTTCATGAATTATTTAAAATGGCATGAAGTTATTATAATGCATATAAATATCCAGAGATTGTTTTCATAATTAAAAAATGTTTTACATTTTTATTATCCCTAGCAGCATCCCATCTAAAGAAATATATATATCTTTACTGCTGGGAAAAGTCAACAAAGCTTGAATATTATGTGTAGTGATGAATTTATAATAGATTAAAAACCATGTTCTGTTATGGCAACAGTACTTGTATATAACAAACCTGTGGTATTTCTCTTTTAAATTTTACTTCTGAGCTACAATGAACATGTATGAATGCATGTCCATTCATGCCTAATCTTTGGGTTTCCAGGAGTGACTATAAGGATATTTTTAAAATAAAATCCCTCTAAGATCTTTCATGTGGTGAACATGAGCTAGAGCAACTTATTATGGTGAAAGAAATGATAATGCCACCCTCTAGTCTCAGTAAGTCCATACTATGCTAAAACACTAATACAAGGGATGGGTGTCAATTAATAAATAACAAACTCTACTGTGGAAGTGGAAGTGGTATGGAAGTATGTTAGATAATATAATATGGAGATTAATCCTGATTTCCAAATCAAAAATTTTTTCATGAGAATTAGAGTAATTGCTCAGCCAAGCCAGAGGAGGAATGAAGAACCCACTTGTGGACAATCAATGCATTGTATTCAATTCAAGAATTTGAGCATTTGAAGGTAAGTCAGAATAAAGATAAAAACAGAAAGCCATACTGTTTTTAATCAAAAATAGGATTAGGAGCTCACACTGAACTAGAAACAATCTACCTTAAACATGCTAGCCACTCACCTTTTGGAGCTCCTGAGAATAGAGGAGTTTTATTCATAAGCTCTTGACCTGTATAATAGCTATCTTTCATTGGCACATATTTCTAAAAAGCATAACTAAGTCAATCATAACTTCTTTCCATTGTCTTCCTATAGATAATTAAATTTCTAGGGCATGCTAATGATAGCATTCATTCTTTGAAATAAGCCATTGTATCTTCTGGATAGAGGCAAAATCAGTAAAGCACTTGGGTGGTTTTATATATCACTAGAAACTCATCAGTCAAGAGACGGTAATCCTGCTAAGCAAATGACTGACATTAAAGAGGTTTATTACTTGTGAAAATGCCAACTCCTTGGAACAGCTAACTGAATGTCCCTGCCACTAGAAAGGTCAGTGTGTAAGATGTGACTAATACTGTAGTCAGACTGCTCAGATATTTCAATGCTACCTTTTATTGCACCTTTTGTTTGGCACACGTTGGGTGAAAGCAGTATAATTTTTCATCCACTTAAAAAAGTAGGTAATGAATACAATTCATTTATAACCACAATGCTTGACTAAAAGCACTCCTCATTAAATGAATAAAACCTGTTGGCTTTATTTCTGTTAATTTCTTTTGAAGTGTTTAGTGTTTTACTATGAGTGATCAAAATATGCCTCTCAAAAATGATATTATGTCAAAACTCTTGACATATTTAACAATGATTTCTCTGATAAGCTGTGTCTTAGTCTGTTCAAGATGCTGTAACAAAATACTATAAATACTATAAAGTGGGTAGCTTATAAAAAATATAAATTTATTTCTTATAGTTCTCGATCCTAGGAAATTCAAGATCATGGTACCAGTAGATTTGGTGTCTTGTGGGAGCCAAGTTTCTGGTTCATAGATGGTGACTTCTACCTGTATCTTTACATGATGGAAGGAGCAACTGAGCTCCCTTATACCTCTTTTATAAGGGCGCTAACCCATTCATGAGAGTGAAGTTTCCAAAGGGCCCATCTCCTAATACTACCTACTGGGGGCTCAGGATTTCAACATATAAATTTGGGGGGATGGGGGACACAAATATTCAGACCATAGCAGCCTGCCTCTAGATGAATGTCTATGCTTCAACTATGGAGTTTCAATATCTAAGTTTGACTAGAAGGGGGGAAATAATATTTTACCTATAATTAGCATTTTTGTAGTTGTTTACATTTGTAATTATATAAATGCAAGAACACAGCTCTATGTAAATGTTTGTGGTATTTGCATAATTCCTGGAATATTGTGCATGTACAATGCATATTGTTGAGTGGAGGAATATGCATAGGACATATAAAGAAAATATCAACAAATAAGAGCTTTGGCTCTATTATTTTCCTAAATTTGGGGCATGTTAGGCTCAAATATACCGAATAAATCAAATGTTTTATATCCCTTGGCTTCAATGTCTCCAATTCATATTAGCAAAAGAGAGTGATAATTGATGCCTTAAGGGATCATTACTCCCTTAACCTGACTGAAGTGTTACCCTGGTGAGGAATGGGTAATGATCTTATAATGTTTCTCTGAAGTTGGTTTATATATTTGAATGTTATTTAAATATACTTATCCTTAAAAGAAAGTACAAAATATTCTCTGGAAAAAAATTTGCTCTGACATTCCGTACCTAAAATGTCTTTCTTATACTCTCCACTGGCCTTCAGTTTTCAACCTGAAAATAACTTTAAAACTTTGTAAGATATAAAAGAGTAGCTATATCTTAAAGTCCAATACACTGGCTTACTCTGAATAAATTGTTACTATCCACTTTAAGAAAGCTGTCTGACCCTGAAATCTGACAGATTAAAGTACACTGAAAAATATGGCGATTTTTTTAAAGAAGTAAATTATATATCCTAGGAATAAAGTGTCTGTTACATTAATACAGTTGACCTCTGGTCATAGTCTGTCCTTAGATAGTCACTGCTACATCATTTATATCAAACAAAGAAACCTTTCAAAGGAGGTAAGAGAGGTTGGTGGCATTTGTCACATGGTCGTGCAAAGACATCTCAGGTAATTTCTTGAGACTCTGATGTATTGTGCTATCAGTCTTAATTTTCCCCTACCATTTCTGCATCGACTAAAGAAGGGGAGAAATTATTCCCTTATGATCTACAAGAGAAGTTAAAAATAAGATCAAATAACTTATATTTAGCAAAGAAAGTTAAAAATGAGTAAAAATGCGGTGGCTTTTAATTTTAAAGATAGAACTGAAATATTATGAGTCCTCTTTAACGTTTTTTTAATATGTTAAATGTTTCCTCATTAGTTACATTTTTTGTTAATTTATAAAGAATGCTAAGATAGAACTTTTATGTATCTTTAAATCAAAATGAACGATTTTATATGAAGTAAAATGCACATTACATAGAGCTCTCCGTAATTTTTTTTGCATATGTCACCCAGTCCATGTTACTAAGAGATAGTATTATTTACCTCAAAAAGTAATTCCACAAGAAATTACATTTCTTGTTAAAAGAAACAACCAGCAAAACTTAACAATGTGTTGCAGTGATGACTTTGTAGTATGTGATAAACAGAGTATTCATTGCTAGCTCTTTTCAAGGCAGACAATATGGGAAGAGAATTAGAGTTCAAACCATGAAACTTGGGCTATAGAGCAATCTGCTACTATCTAGTTATAAAATCTTGGACAAGTGAACCAATATCTCTGAGTATCAGATGAATCTTTTTTAACTGAGCAGATTGCAATAAACAATAGTTGAAATCCTGTTAGAAATAATATCTGTAATTTTAACCTCTTGAGAACTAGACCAAACTATAGGCTAAAATCGTACTTGAAAGTGATTTTTTAATTGCACATTTATATTTTTTTTATCTCTGACTCTCTGTCCCTACTATATAAACATATATACTGGGAATACATAAAAAAGGCCTATGCACACACATTGTATTGGTTAATAAGTTATTTGAATCTGCTTAAATAATCATGTTATTAAACTATTTGGTTAAATCAATTAAATGCAGATTTTTTATTTGCATCTGAATAGACAATTTGATCATATTCTTTGGTAATAAAATGATGCAAACATGATTCCAAACTGTTTAAATTTGGAATATAATACTAAATGGTGGAATAAGGCACTGATTCAAATTCTCTCCCTGGTAAGCCCTAAAGATAATAAGCTAGATATTTGTAGGAAAGATCTTAAGTGATAAGAGATTGGGGCAGATGTGAATTTATAGTCTCTCACCTCTAAAACTAGCCTAAACCAAGTTTTATTAACGCTGTACACATCTGCTTTGCTAGCTGGTACATTCTTAGAATTTTTTTCAGTAACTGGTCTTGAGTGACATTGTGAGGTGGTCATGCAAGAAAGCATTTCCCTTCTGGGTCAGTGTTGCTTCCATATTTTATTTAGTCCTGGGGTTGAGGCTTGGTAGCTCTCACCTTATCAGCCCTCACAGACTAGTTGTAGCCTCAAGCTCTCCTTCACAATAGCTGTGCCCTTCATATGAAGCCATACTCTCCCTATCTGGCTGGCTGTTTTCATGGATGATGCCAGTCATGCTCGGATCCTCAGGCAGCTGACCCCCATTAGGCGGTTGTTTCTACGGAGGGTCCAGCTGTGCTCTCAGGCAACTGTGTAACCTATGAGCAGTATGCTTCTAGAGACAAGCGCACATCTGCTTACATCCTTTGGCAGCGACCCCGTTCTGTTGGTCGGCCCTGGTCTAGATCCTCTGGAAATCCTTACCACTGACAGACTGTTCCTAGGTAGCCATGCCTTCTTCAAAAAGTCTGAAACCTCAGCCTGGGGTAGAGGACTCTCTTCTAAGCCCTCCACTTCCTCCGTTATCCCGTATCTCTCAGCCTGTTGGTTGTATATATGCATTTATTTGCACTTGCTAATTCTGGCCTTATTAGAGTCCCCTTTAACTTTTTTAGTAGTTAACTAATTTGTATGTTAATGATTTTTTTTTTAATGACAAAGGTTCCCTGTTTACGTTACTGGTGCATTTTTGTGTGTGTCCTGACTGGACCCTTATTAACATAAAGATATAAAGGAAGAATTACGTTTGTCAAGTCTTTCATTTTTCATATTTTGGGAAAGTGTATGTACAAAAGCAAACAAAAATGCGGAAAGTAAATAAGTTTTTCAGAAAAGAAATTTGCACCAAAGTGTACAATATTGTAGAAAAAAATACCAGATTTATCAGAAGAAGAAATTAAGGTTTATAGACACTTTCATGGCTTCCTAAGGAATAAATATCTTTTTCCCTAGCAAAACTAGGATACCTGTATATGGCTTAGGCATAGAGCAAATGAATTTATTATGCTATCTACTTTTACAACTAAAATCATCTTTCTTCAAGTATAAAAGTAATTCAGATATTTTTGACAATTCCAGGCAATAACACTTTAATTTTCTCTCTTGTCAGTATGAGGTAGGAGATCAGGAGAACTTCTTTTGTGAGCCTATGCCATGACTCGACTGATCAAAATAAGATGTAGTAGAGAAACCTGCTGAAATCAGCAGATGGCAATGACAGTGACCTCCAGTCATCCTCTCTATCAGGAGCACAGCATGGGAAAACCCCACCCTCATTATTTAATTAACTCCCACTGAATTCCTCCCATGACATGTGGAGATCATGGGAGCTACAATTCAAGATGAGATTTGGATGGGGACACAGCCAAACCATATCAATGCTAGTGTAATGTTTTTAGATCAAAAGGGTCCTCTCATGGTTTTCTAGAAAATCCTCAAATATTCATTCTTTCCTTCATTCTATAAGCAAATATTGAATGAACTTAATGTGTTCCTGGTATAGGCTAAGCGCTAGAGGAGGGGAAAAGAAATGAATAGAAAAAACAGAAATGTTGATTCTTTATTTCAAAAATCTTAATACCTGTATTTAAAAGAAAAATTGATAAGCATATTTGACTGGTATTAGTACATTAAAATTCTATGATTTTAAGTGATAAATCAGGATATATGTCATACCTTCTAAACATGAAGAAAATAAAGGTATAATCATAGTGGGATAGATTTAACTGGGGTTTCTTAGAAGGTTGAATAACATAATCAATACATGGGAAGAAAAATCTTCCACAAAGTTAGGAAGAAAAGATTATAAGGGAAATGGTAGGTAAACAAATGTAGATGAAATAGAATTAACGGTTTTAGTAATTTTAAACAGCACTATCAATCTGCAGTATAACAAAGAAAACCTGGTTAAAAGTCAATGTACATAACCCATGATTCTATTAGATGACAAATAGATAGACATATAGATAATAAATAGGTATATAGATGCTAGACAGACAGATAGATAGATAGATAGATAGATAGATAGATAGATAGATAGACAGACAGATAGACAGACAGGAGATAGAGCTACATTTGCACTTGTACGCACAGCTACATTTATCTACTGTATAGACTATTTAAGACTATCTGTACCAAAGAGGGTGGGTGCTCTGCTTCTGAGGACAAGCTTCTGGCTTGATTTTCACATACAACATTGAGGATGGTGTTGAAAAAGAACATTAAACTCACCATACCTCAGTTTTCTCATACGTAAAGGAAGGTGACTATGTTACCTACCTATAATTTAATTGTGGCTGGAATGAGGTAATTTCTATAACGTTTAGCATGGTAAATGGGACCCTGTCAGAATCCCATTAATGATAACTATTTTAGTAAAATTAAAAATAAATTATTAAAATATAAATTTGAAAAAAATGTTCAATTTCATTTACTTAATAAATAGGAATTCAAAAGGGAGAACTTAAAATCTCAAAGTTTACAAATAAAAGTGCATATCTAGTTCCAAAATAGGTTTATTTATACCAGAAATAATTTTTCCCCAATATTTAAGAAAGTGAAAACAAATGACACCTAAAAGTTGACTTCTTTGGTGTAGCAGCTGGCTGGGGCTGAGGAGCAGCTGCTCATTTTGGTCAGGATGTCTGTGTGCTTTTTCTTCTTATTTTTCACACCTCCCAATCAAACCACTAGTTATTAGTGTTTGACTACTAGGCTCTCTTCATTTATTTTTTATTACCTGCTTGATCCTAGGAGGCTTTAAATTTGCCACCTCCAATTAATCTAATTCTGAAGAGTCTCCCAAGTATACATCTGCGTGTAACTACTGCGGGAAAATAAATGCAGAAAATATTCTGAAAGAAATGGTGTCACTATAGAAAACTTAAAGCTACATTTATATTTGAAGACAAAATCCCCAGAGGTAACCTTTAGTTCTCTTACTTTAATACATTGCATATAAAGTATGCATTTTAGTCAGGATATAAGATGATGTTATCATAAATAATTCAATCTAGTAATCCACTGCACAGCATTTACTACCAAAAGAGAACTGATAAAACATGCAGAGTGATCGTTTACATTTTGGAAAACATAAGAGTATTAAGCAAATCATGCAATGATGCTTATTTTCTGCAGAATGACACTATGTCTCTGCCTATGTTGATTATTACAAAGAGGACAATTGTTTCTTGAGTTTATAATCTTCTGAATAGATTTGATTTTCTGGTGAGGCAAAGGAAGAGAATGAATTCTTCTGAATGCATGTTTTCTGATATACGTGCTATTTCCAGATGTGAACTTCCATAAGGGCATCATAAAGATATTCTAGGTATCCCAGATCCAGAGGTTATAAATTGGATGGTTGTTATGGTCTGAATGTGTCCCCAAAATGTATGTGTTGTAAACTTATTCCCCAATGTGACAAAGTTATGAAGTGAGGCCTTTAGGGAAGTGTTTAGGTCATGAGGGTGGAGGATTTATGGATTAATGCCACTGTAAAAAGGGGTTTGAGAATGGGTTCACTTTTCTTGCTATTCTGCCTTCCACCTTGTGAGGGTGAAGCAAGAGGCTCTCACCAGATACTACTACTTTGATCTTGGACTCCTCAGCCTCCAGAATTGTGAGAAATTAAATTTACACCACCTATAAATTACCCAGGTTAGGGTATTCTTCATAGCTGCACAAAGAGACTGAGATAGGGTCTAATACTTTACTTATGACAAAGTGTAAAATTAGAAAAAAATCAGCTACTTGTTTGTTTTCTAGCCTCATTTCTACAAATAAAAGCATTGAAACTGAAGACCAAGTGCTAGCAATGAGCATTTCCAAGGATAGGTGGTTCCTCAAATTATGTGCATCAATGCGATGAGTATGGTTTCTTGAATTCCACATATATTCTCATGGCCACGATATGAATACCAGAAAGAAATAATAAGCCAGTGAAACTGTATCTACAGAAATATATATTATTAGTGGTGGTAGTGCTAATATGTTTTAACTATACTGCCAACTATTATTATGAGGTGTATCTTGTATATCTTTAACAAATACATTTTGTATGGATCAGGAAAATCTATCAAATTACTTATATGGCACACAGATGAAAAAATAAGCCAATGCCTTTTTGCTGGAAACTTAGAAAATATACTTTAAGTGATAGCACTACCTTAAAACTCATTCATACCTAATATTAAAATTAAACAAATTTTAAAAATTAGCCAAGAGTGGTGGTGTTTGCCTTTAGTCCCTGTTGCCCCACAGCCTGAAGTGGTAGGATTGCTTGAGCCTGGGAAGTTGAGGCTGCGGTGAACCACGGTTGCACCTGCCTGGGTGAGAGAGTGAGACCCTGCCCCCAACCCCCCCCCCAAAAAAAAAGCCCATTTTCTGACTTCCCTATAAAACTCCATGATACTGTCTCCCTTTTACTTCTACCCACTTTTCTGGCTGAGCATTTTCTACATTTTCTGCTCTTCAGACACAATTTCTTTCATTTCCCCTTTTGCTCTGATCCCTCTGTCTTCAGAGTTAATGTCTCTGCTGTTTGATGTGCTTGGACATCCCCAGACCCCAGTTTTATCTCATACTTATCCATTAAATTTCAATGCAAGCATAAGTTCCTTGGGTAAGCCTCAAAACACAAAAACACACGAAGGATCAGGTCTCCTTGTTAAAAACTAGTATATCAACTTTGGAAACAAAAGAGATTGTTCCAGTTGTAGCGTTCTGTTTTTAATGGTGGCATTTCCATTTTAAAAATATAGTAATTAGTCCCATAAATGTCAAATTCTAGAAAACATAGCATTCCTACGCGTGATGTTAACATTGTTATTAAGAGTTGTTGGCCAAAGATTCATTTGATTAATCTGATTTTTCTGAAACAGACAATTCTGATGATTCAGATGATTCTGATGTTAGTTCTGTTTAGAAATAACTCCAATGATAATTTTTATATTTTATTTTCGCATTGAAAATCAGTCAGATTTGCTCCAGCCTCAAAGAGCATTTTAATGTAAAATTAAATGAATGCTGTTAGTGAGCTGTAGTTAAAAAAAAAAAAACAGAAACAAACAAACAAACAAAAACGGGAAAAGGATTAAATAGATATCATTATCCGGAAAATTTTATTCTTTTAATAGTTAAGAGATTTTATTCTAATAGCTATAATTACAATGCTTTTGTCAAAATGAAAACTGAAAACAAGTATACAACATTGTTGATTACTAATTGTGTACTGAAAGCAGTAAGAGGTTCCAGGACACCAAATAGAGGTTTCTCCAAGATAAATTTAACAGCTCCAGCTTCTTCAGTGTTTATCAAAATACAAAAAGAAAAAAGTAGAGGTTGTCTTTTTCTATGGCAAATCCGGGTGCTTGCAGGCTGAAGGAGAGAAAGCTATGGAGCAAGCAATTATACTATGGTTTTCTGCTTTTAATTTAAAAAAACTTAACTAATTAAATATCCGCAACTACTTTATTACTGTGTGTGTTAATCCAGAATAGTTGTTGATTTTGGCTAGCTACCTTTTCAGCATTTGTGTGATGATCATTTAATTTTTCTCCTTAAATCTATGAATGTATTATTTTATTTGTGTATTTTGGATTCAGAGGGTAGATGTACAAGTTTGTTACCTGACAATAGGGCATGATACTGAGGTTTGGGGTAGAGATCCCATCACCCAGGGAATGAGTATGCTACTTGATAGGTAGATTTTCAACCTGCATCCCACTCCCTCTCTCCCTGCTCTAGTAGTCTGCAGTGCCTATCTTTTGATCTTTATATTCATATGCACTCCCTGTTTAGTTTACACTTATAAGTGAGAACAGGCAGTATTTGGTTTTCAGCTCCTGTGTTAATTCACTTAGGATTATGGCCTCCAACTACCATGGATGTCCTTTGCATCCATGTTTCTGCAAAGGACATGATTTCATTCTCCTTAATTCTTTTTTATAGGTGCATAGTATTCCATGTTACTTATGTACCACATTGTCTTTTTCCAATCCACTGTTGATTTGCAAGATTGATTCCATGTCTTTCCTATTGTGAATAGTTCTGCGATGAACATACATACAGGTGCATGTGTCTTTTTTGGTAGAATGATTTATTTTTCTTTGGATATATACCTGGTAATGAAATTGATGAATAGAAAGGTAGCTATATTTTAAGTTCTTTGAGAAGTCTCCAGACTGCTTTCCATAATGGCTGGACTAACTTGCATTATCACCACCATGTATAAGTGTTCCTTTTTCTCCACAGTCTCACCAGTATGTGTTGTTTTATGACTTTTTAATAATTCTCATTCTGAATAGTGTGTGATGATGTCTCATTGTTGTTTTGATTTGGATTTATCTGACGATTCGTGATGATGAGCATTTTTTCATAGCTTTCTAGGCTATTGCTATGTCTTCTTTTGAGAAGTGTCTATTCATATCCTTTGCCCATTTTAAAATGGGGTTATATGTTTTTTGCTTGTTGATTTGTTTAAATTCCCTATATATTCTGGATATTAGGCCTTTGTCAGATGAATAGTTTGTGAGTATCTTCTCCTATTCTGTAGGTTGTCAGTTTATTCTGCTGATAGTTTCTTTTGCTGTGCAGAAGCTCTTTAGTTTAATTAGGTACCAATTGTCTATTTTTGATTTTGTTGTAATTGCTTTTGGGGACTTAGCAAAAATTACTTGCCAAGGCTATGTCAACAAGAGTATTTCCTAGGTTTTCTTCTAGGACATATTTATTTATTTATTTATTTTATTTTATTTTATTTCATTGAGATGGTGTCTCACTCTGTCAACCAGTTTAGAGTGCAGTGGCGTGATCTTGGCTCACTGCAACCTCCGTCTCCCGGGTACAAGATTGTTTTAGCCTCCTAAGTAGCTGGGATTACAGGCACATGCCACCATGCCTGGCTAATATTTGTATTTTTAGTAGAGATGGGGTTTTGACATGTTCGCCAGGCTGGTCTCGAACTCCTGACCTCAAGGGAAGCACCCACCTTGGTCTACCAAAGGGCTAGGATTATGGGAGTAAGCCACTATGCCTGGTACTCCTATAATTTTTATAGTTTGAGGTCTTACATATAAACCTTTGATCCATTTTGAGTTAATTTTTGTACATGGTGAAAGGTAGGGGTCCAGCTTCAATCTTCTGCACACGGCTAGCCAGTTATCCCAGCATCAATTGTTGAATAGGGAGTCCTTTCCCCATTGCTTGTTTTTTGTTGGCCTTGTAGAAGATCAGATTCTTGTAAATGTGTGGCTTTATTTATGAGATTTCCAGGCTGTTCTATGGACATATGTGTCTGCTTTTGTGCCAGTACCACATTATTTTGGTTAGTGTAGATTTGTAGTATAGTTTGAAGTCAGATAGTGTGATGCCACGAGCTTTGTTCTTTTTGCTTAAGATTGCTTTGGATATTCAGGCTCTTTGTTGGTTGCATATGAATCTTAGAATCCTTTTTTTAATTATATGAAAAATGATATTGGTAGATTGATACAATAGTGTGGGCTCTGTAGATTGCTTTGGGCAGTATGGCTATTTTTACGACATTGATTCTTCCAATCTATGACCATAAAGTGTTTTTCCATTTATTTGTGTCATTTCTAATTTCTGTCAGCAATTTTCTATAGTTTTCTTTGTAGTTATCTTTCATCTCCTTGGTTATCTGTATTCTCAGATATTTCATTTTCTTTGTGGCAATTGTAAGTGGGATTGTGTTCTTGATCTCACTATCAGCCTGGACATTATTGACGTATAGAAATACTACTAATTTTTGTACATTGATTTTGTATCCTGAAACTTTACTTAAGTTTTTTATTAGTGCCAGGAATCTTTTGGCAGAGTCTTTAGGATTTTCTTAGTATAGACACATACAGTCAGTTAAGAGAGATAGTTTGACTTCTTCCTTTCCTATTTTGATGCCATTTATTTCTTTCTCTTGCCTGATTGCTGTGATTAGGACTTCCAGTACTATGATAAATAGAAGTATTGAGGATGGGCATCTTTGTCTTTTTCTAGCTCTTGAGGGAAATGGTTTGAGCTTTAGCCCATTCAGTATGGTGTTGGCTGTGAGATTTTACTAGATGGCTCTTATTATTTTGAGGTATGTTCCTTCGATGCCAAATTGGTTCAGGGTTTTTAACATGAAGGGATGTTGGAATTTATCAAAAGCTTTTTCTGCATCTATTGAGATGATCCTATGGTTTTTGGTTTTAATTCTGTTTATGTAGTAAATCACATTAATTAATTTGTGTATGTTGAACAAGCTTTGTGTTCCTGATATAAAGCATACATTATTGTGGTGTGTTAACATTTTGATGTGTTCTTGGATTTAGTTTACTAATATTTTGTTGAAGATTTTTGCATCTACATTCATCAGGAATACTAGCCTGAAGTTTCCTTTTCTTTTTCTTTTGTTTCTTTTCTTTCTTTTTTTTTTATAATGTCTCTGCCAAATTTTGGTAAAGATGCTTGCTTTATGAAATACAATTGGGCTGATCCTGGCTTCTTAAAATGCATTAGGAAGGAACATCTTCTCCTCCATTTGGAGGAATAGTGTCAGTAAGATTAGTATCAGTTCTTCTTTGAGCATGTGGTAGAACCTGCATGTGAATCCAACTGGTTCAGGACTTTTTTTGATAGATATGTTCTTTATTACTGATTGAATTTCAGAAGTTTGTATGGTCTCTTCAGGGTTTCAGTCTCTTCCTGATTCAAACTTGGGAGATTGTGTAAGCCAGAAACTTATACTTCTCCCCTAGATTTAAAAAGTTCTGTGCATAGAATTGTTCATAGTCGTCTCTGAGAATCTTTTGTATTCTATAAGTTTCAATACTGCCTTTGTCATTTCTGATTGTGCTTATTTGGAAAATTCTCTTTCTTTTTCTTTGTTAATCTAGCTAGAGGATGTCTATCAGTTGTACTTATTCTTTCAAAAACCAACTTTTGGTTTCAAGATTTTTTGTATGGATTTTTTTCTCCGTTTTTGTATGGATTTTTGTGTGTCAATTTAATTCTGTTCTTTTCTAATTTTAGTTATTTACTTTATTCTGCTAGCTTTGATGTTGGTTGGTTCTGTTTTATTTCCAGTTTCTTTAGGTGCAAACTTAGATTGTTAATTTGAAATCTTTCTAACTTCTTATTGAAGGCATTTCGTGCTATAAGCTTTCCTCTTAACACTGCTTTAGGTTTGTCTCAGAGATTTTAGTAAGTTGTGATCCTATTTTTATTAATTTACAATAATTATTTGATTTCTGCCTTAACTGTGATGTTCAATAAAAAGTTATTCAGTAGTAAGTTTTTCCATTTCCGTGTCTTAGTGTAGTTTTAAGAGATCTTGAAAATTTCATTGCACTGTGGTTTTAGTGCTTGGTATAATTTTGATTTTTAAAAATGTTATTTAGACTTGCTTTATGACCAAGCATGTGGTCTATCTTGGAATACGATCCACATACAGATGGGTAGAATGTATGTTCTTTGGTTGTTCAAAGTGTGTGTTAAGTCCAGAGTTTCTTTCTTAGTTTTCTTCCTTGATAATCTGTACAATGCCATCAGTGGGGTGTTGATGTCTCCCACTCCTATTGAGTGGTTATCTAAGTCTTAGGTCAGAAATAACTTGTTTTGGCCGGGTGCAATGGCTCACACCTGTAATCCCAGCACTTTGGGAGGCCGAGGTGGGTGGATCATTTGAGATCAGGAGTTCAAGACCAGCCTGGCTAACATGGTGAAACCCTGTCTCTACTAAAAGTACAAAAATTAGCCAGGCGTAGTGGCGTGCGCCTGCAGTCCCAGCTACTTGGGAGGCCAAGGCAGGAGAATTGCTTGAACCCAGGAGGCAGAGGTTGCAGTGAGCCGAGATCGTGCAACTGCACTGCAGCCTGGGCGACAGAGTGAGACTCTGTCAAAAAAAAAAAAAAAAAAAAAAAAGAGAAAGGAAGGAAGGAAGGAAGGAAGAATGAATTTGTTTTATGAGTCTGGGTGCTGCAATGTTGGGTGTGTATATACTTAGGACAGTTAAGTCTTTGTGTTGGATTGGATCATTTATCATTATGTAATGTCCTTAATTGTTTAAGGCTTAAAGTCTATTTTGTCTGATATAAAAGTAGCAATTCCTGCTCTTTTTTTGTTTTCTCACTGGATGGTAGATCTTTCTCCAAGCCTATGGATTTTGTTACATGTGTGACGAGTCTCAGGAAGACCACAGACAGTTGGGTCTTATCTTTTATCTAACTTACCACTCTGTCTTTTAAGTGAGGCATTTTGTCCATTTATTTTGGAGTGAGATTTTGGTGCTATCATCATGTTTTTAGCTAGTTTTTATGTAGACTTGATTGTGTAGTTGCTTAATAGTGTCTGTGGGCTATGTGCTTAAGGAATACTTGTGGTAGCAGGTGTCATTCTTTGGACTCCATGTTTTCCACTCCCTTAAGGAACTCTTGTAAAGGTGGTCTAGTTTAAACAAATTCCCGTAGCATTTGCTTGTCTGAGATACATTTTTTTTCTCCTTCATGTATGAAGCTCAATTTAATGCAGTATGAAATTTTTGGTTGAAATTTATTTTCTGGAATGATGCTGAAGATAGGCCACCAATCTCTTCTGGCTTGTAAAGTTTCTGCTGATAAGTCTGCTGCCAGCATGATGGAAGTCACTCTGTATATGATCTGACCTTTTTAGCTGCCTTTGAGGCTTTTTTCTTTTGTTTAATGTTGGTGAATCTGATGACGATCTGCCTTTGGAGTGGTCTTCTTGTGTACTGTCTAGCTGGGTTTCTCTATATTTCTTGAATTTGCATGTAAAACTCCCCAGGAAGATTAGGAAATTTTTCATAAACTATATCATCAAATATATTTTTCAAAAGCTTATTTTCTCTCCTTCTCTCTCAGGGATACCAATGAATAATATATTTCATACCTTACATAATTCCATATTTCTCTGAGGTTTTTTTAATTTAAAAAATTCTTTTTTCTTTATTTTTTTCTGAATGAATTGATTCAAAGAAGCAGGCTTCGAGCTCTCAGATTCTCCTCAGCTTGATCTATTCTGCTGTTAATATATCCTATTGCATTATGAAATTTTTGTAGCAAATTTTTCAACATGAGAAGTTCAGTTTGGGTCTTTCTTAAAATGGCTATTTCATCTTTCAGAACTTGAATGGTCTTATTTGATTGTTTGACTGCCTTGAATTGCTTTTCCACTTTCTTCTAGATCTCAGTGAGTTTCCTTTCTGTCAACATTTTAAATTCCATGTCTGCCATTTCAGTTATTTCAGATTGGTTAAGAACCATTGCCAGGGAGCTAGTGGGTTCCTTTGGAGGTGAGGGGACACTTGCTTCTTGAATTGTCAGAGTTCTCGTGGTTTATCTTTATCTTCTTGAAGGGTGGGTGTTCTTTCAGTTATGGTAATTGAGTATAATCAGTTGTCTTTGTTTCTGGAAGTTTTTAGAAGGCAAAGGCTCTGTACAGTACCTTTGTTGTTGAATTATTGCCCTTGGTTTCTCAGGAGGAAAAATTAGCAGTTTTTGGTGTAGTTTAGTCTGCGATCTAGTATAGGGCGCTGGAGAGCAATAGGCCGTAAATAAGCTCTTAGCCGCGCAGCTCTTTTGTGTATACTCATGTTTGCAGCTGTGTTCTGCAGTGCAGGAGGAAGAGAAGTGACTCTTTCACCAGGTCTGCTCATGGGCCTTGGGAGAGCCACCTCTGATCATTAGCATTGTGTCTGCAATTTTGTTTATCTAAGTGTTTTGGGCCATTAGGCTCTCTCTTGTAGAGGTCCAGCAGGGAGATAGGCCCCACCCTTATCAGACCAGCCCTGTGGAGGGAGGCATGCCTAGGTCTCACACCAGCCCGTAAACCTGTGTGACCCCTCACTTTCAGTTTTCTGTGAGTGTGAGCTCCTCCCCTGCTTGAGTGATGGTACTCCCCAGCCATGGGCTGCAGCCCGGGGATGGGCGCCAGGGCGTGCCTGCTCCTCACTCCTTCAGACTCTCAGGGTTGGGTTCCTCGTGTACTAGGGGATCCGAAGGGGTCCCAGGCTGGCATAATGCACTGAGGTGTAGCAAAGCACCTGGACTGGACAGCAGAGGCAGCACCGTGTACACACGCCTGCAGGCAGCCAGGCAGGAGCCCTGGGATGGGGGGCAGGCAGGGGAGCTGTAGGACAGAAGTGCCACAGACCCGCAGGGAAGCTGTCCCTGATTCTTCAGGTCCAGCATTTAGCTGGGGCCAGAGCCTTTCAGTGGGATCCAGGGAGGCCTGGGGGATTGGCACTTATGGCCAGACTTCAGAACTGTCCCACATACAAAGGTTTCCAGGTCCGTGTCTGCTGAAATCCCGTTTCTGTCCAGTCTCTGGACAGGTTCCCCCTGCCAGCTCAAACATCTATGGGATGCGGGGGATCCCCTGCCCCTAGGATCCTAGAGGCCCATGGCAAGAGGTGGTAGTCCCCCTATCCCTTCACTCACCCCTTCCTCAGGAGCCCACCCAAGCATTCTGGCACGCCATGCCGGGTTCCCAGCTTCCTCCCTCTTCAGCCTCAGCACCTGCAAATTTTCTCCACCCACAGTTGTTTTTTCTCCAAAGATTTGTTCAAATTGTGTTGGTTTAGTTGAAATCCCAGGCCTTCTCAGTGGGAATGGCACTTCCTGGCTGCATCTAGTCAATCATTTTTTCAGAGCATTAATTTCATGTTTTATATAAACATTTCTAGTATTGATGCATCTGTGACATACTGAAATAATCTCTATTTGGCAAAAATCAATTCAGTTTTGCCAGTCTTTTTCTAGAATTTTTCATTGAGATATATAAATAAATTTAGAGTATTTTTATCTTTTATGTCATAGTGTAGTTTAACTGACATGAAATTATCAACTAGAGGTTTGTTAGAATAATTCCCTTATAAATAAATTGTTTCTAATGTTTTAATATTTATTTGCTTTTATAATTTTTTATTTCTGTGGAAATAAGTCAACTTGAAATTAATATTTCCTGTGAGATCAGTTTTAGCACAATTATTATCCTACAGTATTGCCCATTTAATTTAGGTTTTAAAATACTCTTACGGATTGTAAAGGTTTCTTTTTCGTTTATTCTATGAACAATTTTCTCCTCTTACCATTCTTTATTGTATATATTTGATATTCTTATTTTTTCTTTGGTTTAAACAGTAGTTGGATTTTTATATTTTTTCCAGTAAATTGATTATATAATTTTTTTAATTCTGCTGTATTGCTTTTGATATCTAATTCATTTAATATTAATTTTATAATTAAGTCCTTTTGTATTTTGGCTTAATTTCTTGTTATTCATTTTTAAAAAAATAATGCTTACTTCTTATTTTTAAATCAGTATGTGCTTAAAGTTTTGAATTTTGCTCTGAACACTGATTTAGATGCATGATAAATGTTCTTCTATATGCTATTTTCATTTTCATTGTTTTTTAAAATTATTCAATTATGTTCTATGTTTTATTTTTAAAGATTTGCTTTTAATTGGTAGATTTTATATTTTGAGCAATTTTAGAGTTACAAAAAATTGAACATAATGTACAGAATCTTCTTTGCTTTGTACATTTCTTTGCTTTGCACACTTCTTTGCTTTGCACATTTCTCCAGGTTTTGACAAATCGCTATTGTTATGCATTTACCATTTCAGTGTCATAGAAAATAGTTTCACTGCTCTAAAAATACCTTCTGCTCCACTTATTTAACCTCCCCTCATCCATCAAACCACCAGCAACCACTGATCTTTGTACTGTCTATAGTTTTGCCTTTTCAAAAATGTCATATAGTTGGAATCATACAGTATGTAGCCCTTCGGGGCTGACCTGTCACTTAGCAGCATTTATTTGAAGACGATCTTGGTCGCTTCTGCATTTTGGCAATTTTAATGAAGTTGCTGTAAATATTTATGTACAAGTTTATGTGTGGACATGAATTCTTAAGTCACTTGGGTAAACATATATAAGCCTGATTGCTACATCTTATGGTTAGACTGTTTTTAGCTTTGTAAAAGGCTGACAAACTGTTTTTCAAAGTGACTGTGCCTTTTGGCACTCTCACTAGCATTGATGACAGTTGCTATTTCTCAATATCCTTGCTAGCATTTAGTTTTGTCAGTGTTTTGGATTTAGCTATACTAATGTGTGTAGTAGTACCTCCTTGTTGTTTTAACTTGCAATTCCCTAATGACATATGATGCATATTTCATATGCTTACTTGCTATCTGTATATCTTCCTCAATTGATATAGTATTTATTCAGATATTTTGCCCATTTTGTTTCTTATTGTTGAGTCTTAAAAGATCTTTTAGTAATATATTTTTGATACAAGTGCTCTACCAGATATATGTGATTTGCAAGTATTTTCTCTCAGCCTGTGACTTTCTTTTGATTCTTTTAACATATATTTTTTCTCTCAAGGTTTGTTGGCCAGGCGCGGTGACTCATGCCTGTAATTCCAGCACTTTGGGAGGCTGAGGCGGGAAGATCACTTGAGCCCAGGAGTTTGAGACTATCCTGGGCAACATGGCGAGACCTTGTTTCTATGAAAAAAAAACAAGAAAAAAAAATCAGCCTCGCGTGGTGATGTGTGCCTGTGGTCTCAGCTACTTACAGGGATGGGGTTGGGGGATATCACTTGAGCCTGAGAGGTCGAGGCTGCAGTGAGCCATGATCACGCCACTGCACTCCAGCCTGGGAAACAGGCTGTCTCAAAAAAAATTTAAAAATTGTTTAGCATCTGTAACAAGGCCTGAATCACTGAAGATTTTTACTGGATGCTGCTAGAATTAATGAATAATAATTATTGTATACAGAAAGCAGGTGAAGAAATATACGGTCTTTGGATATCAGATTATTTCTTTCAAATGCAGAAGTAGAAAAAAAGAAAAGTAATATAATTCGGAAGAATGCTATTGATATATTCAAAGTATAACTTATTAAATGAATACAAGAACAGAAGTAAACATATTTCTAAACTCCTTCCAAAATTAAGATTCTAATAAAAACAATGCTGATAATTGACATTTCTCAAGTAAGACTCCTGAATAAAGCTGAAATTTTTAACTGCAAAGAAAAAAAGTATACAGTTTTTTTTTCCTCTATCTATCTTTCTATCTGCGGTTTGTTCATAGAAACACCATGGTATAATAGCCACCCAGATTTTACAGATGTTATTCTCTTCTGCTTGTAATTCACTTGTTTGTGTTTTTTTCTTAACCATCAGAGACACTTCCAATTTTACTTGAGTAATTCATTGTATTCATTTTTCTATGAAGTTTTTATCCTACTATGCAATTAATCATTTATTCATCAGTATTTACTAGCAGTACGTGAACACTTCTGTCAACATTTTTCTTCATTTATTGCATTTTTTTTTTTTTTTTACTATGTTGTATCCTCAAATAGCCTACTTCTCTTGGGATGGTTGGAATTGCTCTTATTCTTCTTTCCATTCCAATGACCTTGGACAAAGACTGGAATATATAAAGTTCTCACTAAATATTAGTTTAACATAAAATCAGTGAAAAATACTTTAAGCAATATTTTTTTAATACAATAAGACTTGGTTAATTATTAAAATTTTATACATGAAAGAGTAAAAAATGAAGCTCATGACTTTAGATATTTTATCTTTTTTATACTTAAATATTATTTTTAATTATACAGTTAAATCCTGAAATCTGAAAACAAATATATTAAATTTTTTATATATAACTGCTAAACTCAGAGGTATTTTAATGTAGAACATTAAAACTGGCACACTGATGAGAAATTTATATTTTATTTTAATAAGTGGATGAGAGGAAAGTTATATTTATTGACCACCTATTTTATGCCAGGCAATATACTAAGTATAACATTGAATTTGCAGAAGAAATAGTGTAAGTATTATAATCTGCACTCCATACACAATAACATTCAGACTCAGCAAAAAAGGTGACTTGACCAATGGATCTTAACGATATAGAAAGATTCAAAACAAGGCCTCTCAGAATTTTATCACCATAACATTTTGCTTCAATCTGCTTTCACAAACATCATCTTCAATCAGCCTCCTAATTAACGAAAAGAATATTTCATTGAGGAAGAAATTTGCTCAAGGTATCAGGATAACTAAAATAAATAGAACTCAGTTCTTTTCATTTTGCAGTTTCTGGTTACTCTGTTCACTCATTGTTAAAGTAGGAGAAATATATTAATAATAAGTAATAAATACAATTATAGAAAATAATACAATGATAACCTACCTGAATTAAAGTGAGGAGGAAGGAAAATGTTTACCACTATGTGTTCATGAATGTGTGTGTTTCTGAAAACTTTTTATTAAATGGGTAACTTTGTATTACTGTTCACTTTTCCTAGTTGTGTTTGAGAAAATAATAAAACTATATGAAGATTTGACTCAAAATAGTGAAAAACTCAGTAGGCTTCATTGAGAATAAATGTTTCTCAGAAGCTGGTAAGTGATCAAGTCTTATCACTGTGGTCATTTATCTTTTGTTGATTGTATCCATTTATCAAACCTCTTTTGCTTCCTTCATTTTCATTTTTTTTTTAGTACAAGTCAACTTCCTTACCAGTCAGTGATAAAGTAACATTACATGATGCTATTTTTCTTTAAATAATTACTTTCTCTGATCAACCTTAATTTCTTCATTTCCTGGTCATTGTTTTAATGATAGGGGGTAGTTAAAACCAGACAAATTGAAAAAGAAAGAACTGATACTTTGTGGTAAACTCATTAACTTTATTCCGTGTTTGTCATCCTGGGAAAGAAGAATTTCTTAAAACATTGGGATGCGACCAATAAAATTATTTATAGGCTTTTTCTAGGAATAATGATAGTTTTATCTACTTATTCATACAGAAAGTTAAATTATGATTACATGACGAGTCATCACTTTATGTTTATTATAAGAAAAGACAGAATTTATATCAATATAAATATTTGAGATTGTAGCTGAATTTTCTGCTACTATTGTTATGTATTTATGTAGAAATAACTACAGATTGCATTTGAAATTTTAGAGATTTGTTTAGTATAGTTGTGAAAAAATTGTGAATGTTTCAGATGATAGTCTTGTTTCCAAAAGCAAAATGTGATATTTGAGAGTTTAAACATTAGAGGTAGTTTTACTTATACTGTGGAATATTGAACTAGGCATTTTATGTAATGACAGAAAATGTAACTAAGAATAAACTTTTACTGAATTAAGAAAGCATGATTCTGAGCAAACTATCGCAAGGACAGAAAACTAAACACTGCATGTTCTCACTCATAGGTGGGAATTGAACAATGAGAGCACTTGGACACAGGAAGGCGAACATCACACACTGGGGCCTGTCGTGGGGTGGGGAAGTGGGAGGGGATAGCATTAGGAGATATACCTAATGTGAATGAGTTAATGAGTGCAGTACACCAACGTGGCACATGTATACATATGTAACAAACTTGCACGTTGTGCACATGTACCCTAGAACTTAAAGTATAATAATAAATAAAAAAAGAAAGCATGATACTTAAAAGTTAGCATCTAATAGAAGATAAATTAAATCACACGCAGCAATAAAACTGGCTCTGTAATTCGGTTAAAATGTTCCTAAAGTTTCTGATGTACTCAGTGGATCAACTGCAACAACAACAGAAAATAACCAGAGTCATAATGGAATACAAATCAACATATATCATAAAATTATTTCAAAATAGTGTGACACAAATGTAGATTTCAATAGAGGTGTCTAGCTTTAAATCTCATATAACTCTTCAAAGTACATAATTGTTTTCCAAAATTTTCCAATGAGGAGTGAAGAGGGAAAAAAGGACATTTTAAAAAACCCACAACATTTCACAATAAAGTAATAGCAGTAACCTGGTGTAGATATAAAAACACTTTTTAAAATTATTTAAAATTTGTCTTGTGAACTATAAAACATATAGGAAAAAGTACACAGGACATTTTACAACACAATGAACTATTAAAAAATAAACACATATAACCTGACCGAAATCTAGTAAAAGTCTAGTAAACATTTAGTATTTTCAAAGACACTTTCATGCATTTTCCAATCACTATGCTCTCCTTGCCCCCAAAATGTGAGCACAATCCCAGCCTCTAACCAAGTATTGTTTTGGCTATTTTTGGGAATGCATAGAATGGGTTCAGACGTTAGTTTTCTTGGCTATCTTGCTCAACTTGGCATTAGTGAGATTTAACTATGCTGTGTTGTTACATGTGGATGTCATCTGTTCATTTTTATACTGGAGGATATTTTTTCTCAAAATTTTAATATATTCTAATGTTAATGGACATTTGTGTGGTGTCATTGAAAACTGATAGATTCTTGTATAAGTCTCAATGCACAATTACACCCATTATCATTAAATATACATCTAGCAGTGGAATTGCTTCGTCTTAGAATTTGTATAGGTCAAACTTTAGTAGATATTGCCAAATGCGTTGCCATGGTTACCTAAATTACATTGCCACCAAAATGAATGAATATTGCCATCCATTCTCCCTAGTAGAGTCTCTTTTGGTAGTAATCACTGTTTTAATGTTATAAATATGAAGTTTTATAATAATATTACATTATGTTTTTATTTTGAATATTTCTGAGTCCTAAGAAGGTTGTGGATTTTTTCCATATGTTTCTAATGAGTTCAATATTCTGTTTTCTGATGTGCTAGCTTAAGTATTTTTCTCATTTTTTTATTATTTTCTCTTTGCTTAATAGGAGTTATTTTATGTTCAGGATATGAACCTTTTTAAAAATAACTTACATGTCTCAAATAATCATACTGTTAGAGACAGTTGCAAATCATTTCCTATACTGTATCTTGACTTTTTATTCTCTTAATTATATTTTATATTGAAATATGTACTACAAATAATTATGCTGTTAGAGCAGCTGCAAATAATTTCCTGTACTGTATATTAACTTTTCATTCACTTAATTGTGTTGTTTGATAAAATTCTTAGTTTTAATGTAGTCAGCTTTACCAGTTGCATGGTTCTAGAAGTCTAAACTTACTTGAAAGCAATATAACTCATGTTATCCTCTAGAGTTTTATTGGTTTTGAAGTTACTTTTAATTTTCTCTTTCAAGAGAAATTGTTTTTAAAATAGTTTGAGAATAAGAAAAGTACACGTTTTTTTCTAATAATAGTGAATTGGACTAAAGTTATTTTTTGGTAACACTGTTCTTTCTTTACTTCTCTGCAATGCCATTTTTTCCCATAAATTAAGTATCCATGTTTCCACTGACCAGATTTTGCGCTCTCTATGCAAGATCATTGGTCAGATTATCTAATGGTAATTTACTACAGATATGATATAAGAATTGTTTTTCATTATAGTTATTCCATTATGTCAGTCTTTCCCATAATTTTAGATTTAGTTTGTCTAGTTTCACATATACATATATACTTATAAATGCAAACACATCCACTTATATAGATTTTGACTGGGATAGCAAAAATGCCATGAACTAAAATAGCTAAAAATAAAATCATTTAAAATATTGAATATTCAAATTCATAACATGCTTCCATTTATGTATGTCCTCATTTTTGGGGGGGTGGGGGAGGGGGCAGGACAAGAGTGTTGCTCTGTCACCCAGGCTAGAGTGCAATGCTGCAATCTTGGCTCACTGAAACCTCTGCCTACCAGGCTCAAGGGATTCTTCTGACTCAGCCTCCCAAGTAAATGGGACTACAGGCGCCTGGCACCACGCCCGGCTAATTTTTGTATTTTTAGTAGAGACAGGGTTTCATCATGTTGGCCAGGCTGGTCTTGAACTCCTGACCTCAGGTGATCCAGCTGCCTCAGCCTCTCAAAACGCTGGGACTACGGGCGTGAGCCACCGCGCCCAGCCTATGTAGTTCTCCTTTAGTTTATTCTGTGATGTTTTAGAATTTATAAAGTTTTTCTCACTATTTTTAGTTGTTCTTATTGTTATTTGACATTTTAGTGCAATTATAAGCAGTGTTTTTTTAATCTTGGATTATTTTGCCTGTTTGTTTCTGATATTTGGATATGCTATTAATTTTATATTTTCATATGTTGAATTATTTTGTACTAATGGAATATATATTTAAATACTGTACAATAACTTATAACACATTGTATCTTGCTACATGATTATATTCATTCTAATAAATTTTTGTATATACTTACTATGTACACAGGTATAAAGTGCAATTGGAAATTAATGAGGCCTATTATTTTACCCTTTGGAAAGGTACTCTCAGGGATTTGATTAAAAGAATGAAAACCAACATTACATGGGAGGAAAAAAACAATTTTTTTTGTAAATTAAACTACTTCAGTGCTATTATATTTCACTTTAATGTATCAAGGAATTTTTTAAATATATTCTGAAATGATTGAACAGAATTGCAGAGTAATTCTGGGCATCTCTCCCAATCCTTCTCATCTTCTCCATGTTTTAAAATGATTATTTAATGCAATTGACATGCAATTGACATATGTATGTTGACCTACCAGTCCCATTTTGACTTTTTTCTCAACCTGGGCTTCAGCAGACTGCACTGAAAACTCTCTTCCTACTGTCCATGGAAGCCAACTACCAGCCAGTCTCACATTTCCCAGGCAAGGGGGTGGGAGCAGGAATTACTGAGGCACTATTATTAAAGGCATAGAAAATCTGAAAGCTGATCTCAGAGGAATTTGTTACTTGATCTTTCTGCCTACCTGAACGTTGTTAAATAGGAAAAATAACCCTAATGTACAGAAAAATTATGTTAAATCTTGAGAAAAAATTTGTTTTACTTCAGCTATTAATAAAAAATAAATATGCTTTACATTGTTTTATATGGCATACTTCTGTGAATGAATAAAACATAAAACAGATGTATAAATGTATATTCCATCTGATTATCATTATATGGAAATGTCTACTATACACAATAAAAAACAAAGAATAAGATTAGTGATGTAATATGTGATTGATCACAAATCTCAGAGACATGATGGGATATAATGATGCCAGGCTCCCTGTTATTTTCTATGGACCGATTTGTATACTCTTTCATGGATAAGTTTCAGTTATGCCAGATGACTAAATTGTAAAGATCTGCCACATAACATTTTTCATATAGTTAACAATACTATATTATACACTTAAAATTTTGTTAAGAGAATGTATATCATGTTCAGTGTCCTTACAACAATAAAAATGTTACTTCGATCAAGCATATTTGAGGAAATCAATTTGGACAATTAGTCGAAATAAATATGAAAACTGATAATGAACAAATTAGATTTCAACATGAATTGACTTTATGCATATACAATATTGCGTTATTTTACATTTATGTGTATACAGTTGTATTTGTCCATTTTCATGCTGCTGATAAAAACATACCTGAGACTGGGTAATTTATATAGGTAAAAGGATTTAAAGGACTGACAGTTCCACATGGCTGGGGAGGCCTCACAATCATGGCAGAGGACAAGGAGGAGCAAGTCACATCTTACATGGATGGCAGCAGGAAAAGAGAGAGCTTGTGCAGGGAAACTCCTTCTTATAAAACCATCAGATCTCGTGAGCATGGCAAAGACTTGGCCCCATGATTCAATCAACTCCCACAAGGTCCCTCCCACAACATGTGGGAATTGAAGATGATATTTCAGTAGGGACACAGCCAAACCATATCAACAACTTATAATATGTTAGAAAAAATACTGGATTTAGAGTCAGAATTTTTGTATTCCCATATTAAATTGTCCACTTAATAGCTTTTTACTTTAGAAAAAGTTACTTTAACTCTTTGAGACATGCTTTTCCATATTGTGAATGTTTCGTCTACTGTTTCATTTTCTTCATTCTAAACAGGTAATTATATCTCCCATATTTAGGAAATGAAAGGAAAATAGCAACAACTATATCTATAAATCATGAAAATAAAACCTTCATTTGCTGTGACATCTACCCTTTGGTACAGACTATGCTACAGCTCTCTTTCCTTCCCTCCCTATCCTTCTTCCTTCATTTATTTTTATGCCACAATTACAAAGAGTTGAGTCAATAATTTTTATTAGTGAGTAGAACGTTACTGCCATTAACATAATGCCCTTCTTATTTTTTATATTTAGTATTGTTAATTATACTGCTTTTATACATAAATATACTCTGCTCCCCACTGACATTTAGTCAAACACCTATTTATGTATTTGGAAAAATATGTGTCCTTGTAATATATGTAGTTTTATATGTACATTACATATATTTAAATATAAATAAATGGTATTTTGCTATTCTAACCTTGTTATTCATTTAACATAATGATGTGAAAATGTAGCTATATTGCTAATTACATCTAGCTTGTTGCTTCTGTCATATAAAATTCTATAATGACGTTTACTATGCTTTCCTTACTCAGTTGTTCAGAAATGAGCATGGAGGCTGGCTCCTACTCACTGCTGAAACACAGAATCCTTCACTGAACATTCTCTGACCTATCATCTCTTGAATCAGTACAAAATGTTATCTGGGCTATGTATTCCAAAGTGGAATTTCTAGGTCATATTATGTTAATAGCAATGCATAAAGGTTTCCATTTGTCCATACCTTGTCTAGTACTTGATGCTATGGTCTGAATGTTTGCCTCCCCTCCACCAAATTCATATATGAAATTCTAACCCCAAGCTATTGGAAGGCTATTAGGTCATGAGGGCAATGCCCTCATGAATGAAATTAGTACCCTTATAAAAGAGGCCAAAGGGAGCTCATTTGCCATTCTGCCCTGTGAAGACAGAATGAGAAGTCACCATCTATGGACCTTGAAATAAGCCCCTACCAACACTGAATCTGCCTTGATCTTGAGCTTCCTAGCCTTCAGAAATAAGCTTTTCTTGTTTATAAGCTATCAAGTTGATAGAATTTTGTTATAGTAGCACAAATGGATTAACACATGGGTATTGTATAAGTTTCTTATTTTTTGTCATTCTTCTGGATTTGAAGTAGAATCTCAGTTTAAATGGCATTTCCTTGAACATTAGGCTTTATCACCTCTTGATACTCTTTTTTATCACATTGAGTTCTTCCATTAAACATACTTTATTAAATTTATTTATTACCTTTAATGACATCATGGGGAAATTTCAGAGCCTTTTGTTTGAGAAGCTGGGGTTAAGGAAGCTTTTCTGGATATCATCTACTCTCTTACAGCGGGATAATACCTCCAGAAAGGAGGGAAAAACATAAAAGAGATAAACCACACTAATATTTTTGCCACCTGTACTCTCATGTCAATGGAAAAATATGAGTAAAAATATGACCAATAAAATTTGGTAACAGATTCACAGTAGGAAAAAAGTAAACTCTAAGAATCAAAATGTGTATTTGGGAGGGGGTAAAAGTGCAGAGTTTTAAAATACAAATAAACTTAAATTGTTACAAAATTAAAACAGATGTTTATAACTACAGGAAGATACATACAAGCCTCATGGTAACCACAAAAGAAAAATCTATGGTAGAATTTTTAAAAAGATAAAGACAAAAGAATAAAACAAAATCACCACAAAAATGATCAATTGAAAAGAAAAAGACAGCAAGAGAAGTAGAAAGGGACAAAAGAATTTCCAAACACAAAATAATTAACAAAATGGCAACAGTAAATTCTTAACTATCAATAATAACTTTAAATGTAAATGGATTGAATTCTCCAATTAAAAGTTACATAGTGTTTAACGGATTTTTTTTTTAAACCAGGCCCAATGACATGCTGTCCATGGAAGACTTTAGTTATGAAGACACACATATAGACTGAAAGTGAAGGGATGAACAAAGATATTTTATGCAAATAGTACCCATAAGAAAGCAGGAGTGCAGGGCTATCTACATTTATACCAGAAAAAAAAATAGACTTTAAGTACAAAACTCACCAGAGACAAAGTTGATAATTATATAACGATAAAAATTTCAATTTAAAAGAAAGATAAAATAATTGTAATTATTACAATTAGAGTAATTAGAGCACCAACATCAGAGTACCTAAATATATAAAACAAATACAGAGAGATGTTCAGGGATAAATAGGCAGCAATATATGAAGCAGGAGACTTTACTACCCCACCTTCAATGACAGACAGATCATGCAGGCCAAATATCAACACGGAAATAGCTGATTTGAAGAATGCTGTAGACCAAATGGACAAAGCAGACACACACAAAACTTTCAACCTAACAGCAGCAGAATACCTGTTCTTTTCAAGAGCACAGGATTCTTCAGAATTGATTATGATTAGGTCTCAAAACAAGTCTAAACATATTAAAGAAGATTAAAATTATAGCAAGTATCTTCTTAAGACCACACTGGAATGAAACTAGAAATCAATAACAGAAGAAAAATAACACACCCTAGAAAATATTACAAGCATGTGGAAACTAACACACTCTTGAACAACCATTAGGTAAATAAGGAAATTTAAATGCCTTTTGACAAATGAAAACTAAAACACAATTTACCAAAATGTACGGCATGTATCAAAAGTAGTTAGAGGGAAGTTTATAGGATTAAGCATCTACATTAAAAAAAGAAAGATCTCGATTAAACAACCTGACTTTACAACTCAAAGAATTAGAAAAAGAAGAACAAACAAAACCCCAAATTAGCAGAAGGAATGAAATAATAAATATTAGAGCAGAAATAAAATAATTTGAGAATAGAAAAAAGAAATAAAAGGCATTCAAAATTGAAACAAAGATGTAAAATTATCTGTTTACAGATTACATAATCATATAAATGAAACTATAAAGACTCCCTCACACACACACATAAGAACTATTAACTAATGAAGGAATTCAGTAAATTTGCGGGAAATAAAATTAACATAAAAATCTGTTGCATTTCTACACACTAACAATGAATTATTTAAGAGGGATATTGAGAATAAATAATCCCATTTACACTGGCAGCTGAAAGAAAAAAAAATTAGGCATTAACTGAGCCAAAGGGGTGAAATACTTGTATAAAAATATTATAAAACCTTGATTAAGAATGTTTTAAAATATATAAATGAATAGACATTCCATATTCATGGATCAGAAGAATTAATATTGTGAAAAATATTCATACTTCCCTAAGCTATCTGCAAATCCAGTAGAATCAAATCTATAAGTCCCAGTGACATTTTTTACAGAAACAGAAAAAAAATAATGCTAAAATTGCTATGGAATCACAATGATCCACATAGCCAATAACTACTGAACAAGAGCAACAAAACTGAAGATTTCACACTTTCTAACTTCAAATTATATTATAAAGCTATAGTAATTAATAAAGTATGATACTAACATTAAAAACACAAACATTAATCAATTGAACAAAATAAATTTTCCATGAAAGGGCTGTGTGTAGAAAGTGACCCCCAAACACAGAAGGAGCTGAGAAACCAAAGAAGGCAGAAAAATCCTGTTTGTTGGTTTTGGGTCATTTATTAGCGGGACTTACAAACATAAGCATGGCCTTGGGCAGCTACAAGACAAGATCTCCACACTGAAACCCCCAAGACACAGGGCTTATATTTTGTGGAAAATACACATGCTCTAGAAGGAATGTGTAGGTGGCTATGAGTGTTAAGGGCTATAATTTCTGCAACAGCATCAAGAGTTATTTGGGAGGTAACTTACAGTGAACAGCTTTTTCTCCATAAAGAATAATACATCAACTAGACATTTTGGAAGCACTCCCAAACTCAGGGTTGGTCAGGAGATACGTGGCAGATTAGCATTTAAAATAAAAATCCCTCTTGTCTTCACTCTAGAAAACCCAGAAATAATCCCATGCATTTGCAGTCCACTGATTTTTGACAAGGCTGCCAAGAACACACAATAGGGAAAGAATAATCTGTTTAATAAATGGCGCTAGGAAAAGTGGATATCTACATGCAAAGAAAAGAAATTGGATCCTTATCTCACACCATACAAAAAAATCAACTCAAAATTGATTAAAGACTTCAGTGTAAGACCTGAAACAGTAAAATTCCTCAAAATAGAAAATATAGAGGAAACATTTTTGACTTTCCTCTTGGCGATAATTTTTCAAATATGATACCAAAAGCACATCAACAAAACCAAAAATAGACAAGTAGAATTGTATCAAACTAAAGACCTTCTGCACAGCAAAGGAAACAATTGAGAAAATGAAAAGGCAACCTAGAGAATGAGAGAAAATATTTACAAACCATACTTCTGGTGAGGGATTAATACCCAAAATATAAAAGAAACTCAGAAAACTCAATAACATAAACACCAATAACCCAATTTAAAAATGGGCAAAAGACCTAAAAAGACAGTTCATGAAATAAGAAATTTATTGGCTAACAGATGTATTAAAAACGTGCTCAATCAACATCTCTAATCATCAGGGACATGCATATCAAAACCGCAGTGAGATATCACCATGTACACTTTATACCCGTTAAGATGATTATTACCAAAATGAAAAGAGAAAACAAGTGTTAGAAAGATTTCTTTAAAAAAACAGAACCGTTATACACTCCTGGTGGGAAGGTAAGTACACACATTATGCAGTATAGCATGGTTGTTCCTCAAAAAGTTAAGAATAGAATTACCACATGGTCCAGCAATCTCATTTCTGGGTATATAACCATAGGAATTGAAATCAGGATCACAAAGAGGTATCTGCATTTCCATGTCCATTGGAGCATTACTCGAAACAGCCAAGATATGGAAACAACCTACATGAATAGATAAAGAAAATGTGGTATATATTTATGCATTGAATATTACTCAGCCTTTAAAAAAAGAGATCATGCCATTTGTTTCAACATGTTTGGAGCTGAAGGATATTATGATAAGTGAAATAAGCCAGATACAGAAAGATAAATATTGCCTAATCTTTCATATTTCAAAGCTAAAATAGTCAAATTCATAGAATCGTGGAGTAGAATGGTGGTTGCCAGGGGTTAAGTGGAGGGGGAAATGGTGGTAATGTTGGCAAATAGTACAAAGTTTCAGTTATGAAACATGAATAATATCTGGAGCTCTAATGTTCAACATGGTGATAATAGTTAATAATATTGCATTGTATACTTGTAATTTGCTAAGGAAATAGATCATAATCTTTTCACCAGAGACACACACACACACATAACTGTACGGTGATAATGAAGATATTAATTAGGTTGATTCTGATGTTCATTCCATAATGTACATGTATATTAAAACATCAAGTTGTATATCTTAAATATGTATGACTTTTATATGTCAAAGATTGTCTCAATAGAGCAGTTAAAATACAAAATAAATAATAAGGATATTTGTTGAGATGAAGAAAGCTTACCTTTAAAAGATCTTATTGTTTCTGCCTAAGAATAAATAATAAGTAGTATTAAAAAGTAAATAGTATTAAATAGTGTTACATAGTATTAGATAGTAAATAGTAAATAAATAGAACATAGGATCTCTGAAACATGTTATGTAATCTGTGCAATTCTATGTAATCTATGCAATTGTCTGATATAAAATGGAGATGTATCGTAAACATTATTCTCACATCCTATTCAAAGTCTCCCAATTCCCTTTGGTAACGTTACAGGAGCGGGAGGGAAGGGCTGGGTAGAGAAGGGCGGGGTCCCTGGCAAGGGCTCCACCATCAAGCTTGTGCTCCAGACCTAACAGAGAATAGGCACTCCTGATTTCGCGCCCAAATGTTGCTTTTTCCAAGACCACTGGGGGCCGCCCCGCCCCGCATCCTGTGCACGTAAAAAAACCCGAGACCCTAGCAGGCACAGACACAAGGGGCTGGACGTCGAGAGGAGCAGAGGAGCAGAAGAGCACATTGACAGAAGGCAGCAGATGCCAGCAGGCCATCAAGGGTGGGATGACGTGCAATTCGGCTGGGGCCAGTCGGAGGAGAATCCGGCTGCTGGGTGACCAGACTCCAGGGGAAGACCACCTTCCTACTCCATCCTCTTTCTGGCTTCCCCAACCATCTTACTGAGAGCTACTTCCACCACTCAATAAAACCTTGCGCCCATCCTCCAAGCCCACGTGTGATCCGATTTTTCTGGTACACTAGGGTAAAAACCTGGGAAACAGAAAGCCCTCTGTCCTAGCGATAAGGCAGAGGTAACTAACACAAGCCGCCTTGTCATGGCAAAACTGAAAGAGCACGCTGTAACACAACGCCCACTGTGGCTTCCGGAGCCGTAAACACTCAACTCTCCATGCTGCTGTGGGGTCGCAGCCCCAAAACGCTCCCCACGTCCTGCCAGTCTGCACGTTCCTTATAAGGGTTTGAGTAGCAGGACGCCGAAGAAGTGAGCCACACCCTTGTCACAAGCCCTGTGAGGCGGATAAGGCAACTCCTCCCATTTCAATACGTGCACCTGGGCCTAAGGATATGCAGCCGGGAAGAGAAGCACTGGCTCTTTCATTCTTTTCTCTTCCACTGCCTCTCTGTTTCTGCACTGGTGGCTCCTCCAAAGTTGGGGTGAGATGATAAAGAATTAATGTAAAGAAGTAAAATTCCCTATATGACTGCTACTGTGTTAATTCAAACGTCAGTAATAGCTCGATTGCAGGTGTTCACATGTTGCTGTTTTCAGGCTTTTCTATTTACATTTTTGGAAGCCACATGAAAACTTAAAAAGCCACACTTCACAGACCCCAGATGCGGACAGAGCGTATTCATGAGAGCTGGACTCTTGAGATTCCATCCTCCACAATTCCTGAGAAGGTCACCTCAAGGTTTGGGAAGGGTCTGTAAGGCAGCCTCTTGGAGAAGTCTGACTTACCTGTAAGGATAGGAGACTATTAACTGATTATCTGCAGAACCGTTCAGGCTTATCTGAATGAATCTTCAAATGTGTTGCATAGAAAAGTGTACTTTCTGTTCACAAAGAGCATTGATATCCAAGTGAAAATTACTACCTGCATCAAATAAATGAAATGCTTTTGCCCCCTTCTTGTTTTCTATATCATGCTCCCATGCTTCCCCGTCTGAAGGAAGCTAAGCTATGGTTCTTGTGTGAGCCCAGAATAATAGAGAAAAATTTTATTTGCCGTAAGATTAAAGTTTGATACAGGAGTGAACAGAACCTTATCATATCTGAAAGTAAGTAGCAACCACCAAAATAAGACTACTCATATAAATAAAAGTAAAGGAAAGGCTCTGGGATTCCTAGAGATCATCGACGGGTAGATGTGAGAAATTTGGCAGAGCCTGACTGAACATAGTAGTGGAATAAAAATAAAGTCATTTCTTATTTTCGCCCCATTAAAGCCGACAGACTCAATGCATCAGTTATGTATGTGAGTCATTTGGGTTTCTTGTCAAAATTGCCTCTTTATAGGCTCCTTATATTTTTCTCCTAGGTTTCCTGTATTTTTTGACTCCTCTGTCAACCAAGTGTTATAAGACTCATCCAGGAAGTAAGAGCTTTACTATTCACTTCCCATACTTAAATATATTAACTCAGTTTCTATTTCTTCCATTATATTACTGCTGATTTTCTAGAACGGATTCTTCAGTATACATCTTACTGAGACTTTCTGATGCATTTCATGCTCATTTTTCAAACGCTTTCTTCTTCTATCTTATAAACACTACTTCGTCTGGTTTTCCCCCAGTCCTTTGTATTCATTTTATGGGATTTGATCCCCATATTTGACCTTGAAACATTTTATATTACAAAGAGTAGTAAACTAGTTAATTGTGCTTTACTTTTTAGCAGATTTTATTGTGTATATTTAGGGTATTCAACATGTTAAAGGATCCACATAGATAGTAAAGAGGTTAGTGAAGCAAACTAACATATCCATCGTCTCACAATTGTGCCACTTTTTCTGTACTTTCTCTTCCATTGTTTTAATTTACACACCTGATTGAAAATTCCATCATTATGCTAATGACTCCCTAACAACTCCTGCCTGGTGTTTCTCTTTCTCCCTGACCGCATCCTACATCTCTACCTCCTTTATGTCCTCATACATGTTGTGTGTCATGTCTGTCTGTCTCAGTTACGTTAAGCTCCTAAGGTTCAAAATAAAATTGAATTATCTAGTATCATAAATCTCTTAGCTTTCATATACGTACAAATTACAATAATGGCAAAAACGTATCCCAAGTACACAGACCTGAAGTCTATTTTATAAGTTTTCACCTCCCCACACTTTCAATTAATTATCAATCCCTCTGGGAAGCTTTTCCTAAATTGTCCTTTCCCTTCTTTGCTCTCGTATCATGTTGCATATACATTTATTTTAATGACTATATTGGAGTTTGCCTATTTATATGTTTGTTTCTTTCATTAAAATGTATGCTTATCTAGGATAAGAAATCTTGGGCACTTCCGTAGGACACTACCTAACATAGAGTCTGCAACCAAATGGTAAATGTCCCATACATATTCTCTGCTCTGAACTGACTTTCAGTACCCTCTTCTGAGTTTTCTTTCCTTTCTCACAAAAGGATTTCAGTGGGTCTAAATGTTTATGTAAAATACTTTGTAAATAAGAATGTGATGTGCAAATATTAGCTGTCACTAACCATCTCAATTCCTCTGTGGAATGCAGCACAATATAAATAAACAAACAACAAACAAATGAATCACTAAATAATTTATGAATGCATTTTAATTGTTCTTTAGCCATATATGATGCCAATTTTTATAAAATTATTGAGTCAATTAGGAAAATATTATTTTTCATAGAATATACAATAAAAGTACAAAAACACTTCAGTGAATTTCCATAAAAATAAATTTCACAGGTTCTTTCTCTGTCCATTCCTGCTACATAATGTACTATTTTCTTTCTTTGGCATCAACAGAAGACTTTTAGCTTGCAAACAAGCTTATTTGCCCTTGCTTTGCACTGAGTTTCTGTAACCAGTTTTTCACCTCTGTTTTCTACAAAATGTATGAATTTGTTGTTTACACCTACTGCTGTCCTCAGGATGTATTAACTTTCTTTCCAGTTATAATCAGGCTTCTACATCCTCTTGATCTTTATTCTCCTTAATCACTTTGCAGCATGTAGGATTGTTGATCACTTCCTTGTGGACATATTTCTTTCTCACATAAATATCATTCTACTCCAACTGCTTGCTCTGCCTCACTTTCTCTTCATAATAGAGAAAACAATACATTTCCATTTCATAGCCAGTCAACAAACACATATTCAATATCTCCTGTGAGTCAGCATTTTGCAAATGATAACATGAAGACTGTTCCCAAGGCATTTTGCGGGGAAGACAAATCTGTAAGAAATATAAAAATTGAGTTTTTTATGGCAGTGAGATCACAGGGAAGAAACTGAGAGACATAGGTATTCTGAACGAATGAGGGTTAATATGACTATTTAATCAAAATAACATTAAAGGAAGAATTACATATAATACACCAATAAGTTTCTCTTTAAAATATTTATTTCTGTATAAGACAATGAGAAATAAATTCAGCTATGAATCACTGATAGAAAATCAGAAAATATAAATCAATAATAAACACGTTTACATTCACAAATAATATTGCTTTAGAAATGTCTATGCTAATTTCTCACTGTCTGTAATTAATGTTTCCTTTAATAATCAACTCACTTTAGCAACGAACTATGTGGTATTTATATAGTATTTTTTAAAATCTGATACACAGTACACCTAATTTAAGTGCAGTAGTCTGTTGTAGCCCAAAGCTTTTATCATTGCTTTTGTGATATTTCAGACTGATAGGATGTCTCCTGTCACTCAGAATGATCTTGCACAGTCTTGTTTTGAGTAGTTACGCATATGAAAAATAATCCTTTGTGACACTTTTTCTCCAATTTAAAGCAGCAATTTCTTTTCTATCTGCCTGTTTCATTGATAACTGTCATTGGTGAAAGGGAATTGTCTGTAACCCAATATAGATGAAAATGAATAGTGTTGCAGATTAACTATAAACATAACCCAGCTAGAGAAATTATATCAATTTGAGAAATATTGTTTCTAGAAGAAAGACTAACACCAAAGAGGTGAAACACACAGTTTATAATACAATGTAGTATTTTGTCCCTTTAAGAAAATCAAAGCTAACTTAATTTATTCCTCTTTCCATCTTTTTCTCTTCTCTTCTTATTTTTGCATTGTATTGACTAATCTTCATTTCAGTTTATGTGTGTATAAAACTGGGACACCAATCATACTTACCTCACATGATTGCTGAGAGGATTAAATATAGGATGTTCACAATAGTGATTGGCACACAGTAACTGCTGTTTTTGTGCTATAATGTTATTTCATTATAACTTCATCAATTTCTTATGGGCCATTTGAATACTTTGTACCTTTCAAAACTTCTGATACTTACACTTTGAGTCTGGGACTCTGATTCTGTCTTTTACACTGTGTATGATAGATAGAAATGCTCCCAAAGCTGTCTATGCCCTACTGGCTGAAAGCTGTGAATACGCTACCTCACATGACAAACATGATGCAGATATGATTAAGGTTAAGGACTTTAAAATCTGGAGAGTATCATGGAGTGTAAGGGTGAATTCTATCTACTCACATGAGGTCTTAAAACAGAATACTCTCTGTCAGGAATCAGTGTGATGCAGCAGAAGGAAAAAGAGAGATATTTTTACTAAGACAACTCAATGGCTGACATCACCACTGGCATTGAACGCCAGAGGCAATAAGCTGAGAGAAAGACAGGCAGAGAGCAAAAGCAAGAGCCAGAGAGTGAGGAACAGCGATAGCATAGAAAGAGGAGGAAAGGAGGAAGAGATACATAAAAACTATTCATAACTAGTTAGAAAATAAAAAATCTAAAGGAACACCATTTAAAAGAGCAACAAAAATCTAAAATATTTAAGAATAAAACTACCAAAAATTACAGAAAACATGATTAAAAGTAAATTGAAAATACATGATTGAAAGCCAGTAGATTTCCCTCTGAAGCAAAACAAACCAAAAAACAATCCAATAGCAGTAAGTTAGATGGCTTTCAAAGACAAGGCCACTCTGAAAAATAAGAATACGTCAATGGAGGAAATTTTTTACTACATATCAAGACTGTATGATAAAACATACTAATTAGAATCAAGCGGTTGCATAGGATTCTAAAAATAGACTAATGTGATGATATAAAGAATCAGAAAGATAACTATATACATATATTAGACTTCAATTTGATAGCAGAAGCATTAATCAGGAAAATACTATTTAATATATTTTTTTCAAAAAAATAAACTGAACAAATATGAAAAGAACAAAATGATAGAGGCAAGAGACAGCCAAAAGCCTAGGAAGGTAGGGAAGTGTTCCTGGAGGATTTCCAACCTGCCCCACAGGTGTTTACACAAGATATTTTGTGCACATAAGGGAACCTGCACAGCAGGCTTGCCTGGGCATGCCCACAGTGGACTGGAGGCCCACATGCTCTAGGAGAATGGGGTGGAGCCACCGGGAATTTGGTCCTTACGCAGGGGAGGATCCTGGCCTCTTAAACTTGTAGGTGGTAGCCCTGGTATTCAATTTGTGGGGTGGAAACCTGCATGCAGTACCCCTCTCTTTGTTGAGAGCTTTCCTTTCACTTAATAAATTCTGTCCTCCTCACCCTTCAATGTGTCCACGTGCCTAATTTTTCCTGGTCATGAGACAATAACCTGGATTTAGGTGATCTCAGAAGCAAAAATCCTGTATCGAAATTAGATATGAAATTGCTCAATATGGTGCAAACATGAAAATTAAATAATTTGGTATTTAGGGAAAAACCTAAGGAAATATCTTTTTACCTTGACAAATGGAAGTATGTGTTAAAAAAAAGCAGAAAGCAAGTATCTTAAAGAACTGATCAATTTTAACATACTCAAAATATAATTGTCATAAAACAAAAGCCCTACTAAACGTTCAAAGAAGAAAAAGACAAATGGATCAGTATCAAAATGGCTATAAAATTATGGACAAACTATAATGAGTATTAATTTATATAAAAAAGAGAATAACCGATGATCAAAGAAAGAATTCCTCATGATCAAAGAATGGACTAGTTTAGAGAAAAAAAAAGAAATCTCCAATGCACATGTATCAACATGGATGTTTTTGCAAAATATAAGAAATGGTAATAGCAAGTTGGTAAGAGACAGGATAATAGGACATAACTCATGTGTATTAAACACTTATTCATCAAACTTACAAAGTTTACTATGCAAGATAAATAAGTTCTGGATGTCCGTTATACAGTGTAATAGTGCCTATAGCTAAAAGTACCATATTGCACACTTGACATTTTTTAATAGAGTAGATCTTAGGTTTTGTTCTTATAATAAAGAAAGAAAGAAAGAAAAAGCAGTAGGAAACTTTAAGAGGTGATGGATATATATATACCCTTGGTGTGTTGTCATGGTTTCACGGGTGTATACTTATTCTCAAACTTATCAAGTTGTATACTTTAAATGACTATAACTTTTTACATGTCAGTTAAACTTTGATAAAATGCTTATGGATATGCATATATTCAATACGTAAAAATATGCACTGGAACAACACACTTTTTTTTCTGAAATGTCTTTTGGGAAATAGAACCAGAAAAAGTATTTATACATATCAATTTTGGGTGATGTATACAACTTGTGGCTATTTTTAACAGCCTCTTTACTTTTTATATTTTAATAAAAGTAAAATAGGTGGAGGACAATCTATCAGTCTTTTGCTCCTTTTTACAACACTATAGTCCCATTAAAAAACACCACAACCCACTTCAATTTTCACTATGAATTGTGGAAAAGTCTGTAGTTTAAAAGTTTGACTTGATTTCTGTGAAAATATTTGTATTCTGAATTGGCTTAAAATTAATTTTTCCTGTTAACCACTGAAAATGTAACATAAACTGAAATTTGCATTTAAAATATTTAATTATTATTCATTTGAATTCTGCTTTACGTTTGTAAAGCTACAAGAGGCAATAGAAGTTTTATTTTATTCTCAAATAAAAATCTGAAAATTATTCTAATTTTGAGAACTTTTAAGTAATTGACTGATTAAATCATGTGTTCATGATGGCAGTACGCATCTATTGATCTAAGCAGAGTGCTAAGCTTCGCACATCAAACAGTGTTTAAGAAATTACTATCATGATTTCTAGACTGTTAAATGTGTTTGGAATATTTTCTATCCATCTTATATAGACATAAGAAATGATTTTTCTAACTAATGTTGAATATCTGCTTGGGAAAGACCAGGAAAATTTTTACTCTGCAAAGTGACAGGGATTGAAAAGAGATATGTAAGTAATTGTACGACAACTGAAGAGGTTGGCAGGTTTATTGAATAAATACATATCTGTTGATTTTAAAATCATTATTATTTTGTCATTGTTAAGTACACCATAAAATGCCATCAAAATGACCTCTTTACTGAGGTTTAATGAAATAATATATGTAAATGATCACATCTGTTCATTATAAAAATTAATACATTTATATTTTTAGAGTAATAAAATTTTTAAATGCTAAAATTCCTAACTCTTTTGTTCTTTTATTCATAATAACCAGAATCCTGACTCCTCTAGCAGACAAAATTGTAAAAATGTAATGCGTGTGTAATTATAAAATATAAGTCATGTTTAAAACAATTGTAATCATTTTCTCTTGACAATAAAAAGTCATAATCACTCATTTTGACAATAAAATGATAGCTTCTTTTTATAGTTGACTCAGATGTTCTAAGAACTTAAGGAATTGCAGTTAAATTACTTATACTTAAATATCATTTATAGAGCATAGATCTGTTCAGATATTTTTATCAATTTTGCAAATGGAATTCAAATGCGTATTTTTAAAAATTTAGGTATGTCAGTTTTAAAACTGACTTGAACAGAAGTGCTATTTACAAATCAAACATCTTTTTAAAGTTGATGTAAAATAAACTCCTCCTAAAAATGGCCTTATATTTTTGCTATGTATTACTATAAAGTATATGATTTTTAACTTGCTATAATTTTTTCTGCTTAGAGAATCATATTTTGTGATAAATATAAAAACATTACAGACCTCATTAAATTATCTAGTACTATTTTTTGGCTACATATTTTAATATCCATGTAAACTTCAGTGGCAAGCGAGCATTTTTATATAGTTTGAAATTTTTTTGGCTAAGAAAGAAACATCTTTTGTGGGCAATGGACACCCAGGGTTACCACAGAATTAATGTCATGTATTTTAATATGTGTATTTGAAAAATTTTGCCTATGTTCTAGAAAATCTTAAAGATTTGTATTTTGCTATTCTTCAAATATGTAGAGGTGGCTGATATTAATATTTTTTCCCAAGTAAATTTATATTTTTGTCACCAAATTAAGTACATTCTCATTCAATGAATACTGACAGCATGAATGATATGAGGTGGTAGTCTAAAATATTTATAAATAAAAGTGTTCTTTGCATTGAACCAATGAAAAGATATTCCATTATTTGCTCATTTTTAGAATTATCATCTTTTTATTTGTTCAATGTTCTCTTATTTTTATGAAACATTTTATTATGATGTCTGTATTAAAATTATTTTTCTGCAAAAAGTTTATATTATGATTAGTCTCTGAAAACAGCAAATATCCATAAGCAAAATTTGTTTCTATTGGAAATAATAAATCACATTTAAAAAAGAGATGGTCAGAGATAGGATATTCACAATATGACATGTATATTTAGTCATAATCTAAACAACAAATTATTCCCCTGCATTTCAAACCTATTTGCCTTTTAAATAGATGAAATGGGTATCTACTACTGCTATCATCTCAGTATTTAGACAATTTTTACGACAATTAACCAGTGACTGTCACCACGCAGGATGCATTTCTATGGAAGGTGTAACATATTTCATGTTGTATGATAGTATAGTACTCAATGATGTATTTTTGTGTTATTTTATAATTTGATAAGAAGAGTTCACCTACTTATCTTAATACTTTTGGATTTTTTTTCATGATATACATGGCATATGATAGTGTGGCCTGATAATTTACTTTGTTTACTTTTTGAGTTTTAGTTTATTAGTCATTTATATTTTCTCATTTATATAATCTATAATCCATCATACACAATTTTAATATAATTATTTCCCAGCTCTCAGATTAAAATCTATTCATGTGAAAAAAGCATTTTCTAATTAATAGAGCTAGATGTTTCAATATTCATATTCCACCAAATGGCATACTGCTTCTCGTGAAAAGTCACGTGTGTGTGTGAGTGTGTGTGTGTGTGTGTGTGTGTGTGTTTTCCTCATGGTTGGCTTGGTAAATTTACAACCTTCTCAACTGTGAGACACATAGCCTCCTCATAAATGATTCACAGGATGCCCAGAGGTATAGTTAAAGAGGACAAACTGATGTCATGAATACGTTTGTATAAAGCTCTATTAATAATACATTCGTTCTCCCTTGTAGAGCTCAGGATATAGTGCCTAAGTCCAGTAATGGTGAGCATGAAACTAGGCAATTATTTATTAAGAAAATGTGTCCGCCAGCACTTCCTTTCACTCTTTGTAATGATTGCCTCAGAAGAATAATGATGAAAGTACAAGAAGGCATTTAAAATAAATGTTTTACTATACTATTGTTAAAAACCAGATCATCTTTATTAATTTCTATTTTAGTAAATTGTCCTTATTTCTTAATCTTTGCTGGTGGAATACTACTAGAAATTACACATTGTGATAAAAATATGCCAGCAAAGGTGTAGCAAGGAAGAAAATGTTACATTTAACCTTCCATTTAGCAGATGTCTTATACCTTGATGACTTTATAACATGTTTGAGAATCATTTTTATATGTACCTTTTATATGGATATAGATAATAGCTGTACTAATACTTGTAAAGTGTTATACACATTTTCCTCAAAGTTGAATTATTTTACCAATCTATCATGAAAATAAAAATGTCCCTAAGAAAAGCAAATCCTCTGATTAAAACAAGCATCTTAAACACATCAATTTATATCCACAATGTCTGCAAATCACTAAAATGACCATAATGAGATTTTTAAAAGTATTGCCCACAAGGACAAAAACAAAGATGAGGAAAAAATGGCAATATATACTGGGATCTGGAAGGAAGATAAATAAGAATTGGCTTATTTGAACCAAAAGTTTTGAATTCAAGACAAAATGAAAATCAATTTATATCATAAAATTCCAAAACACTAAGGAAGATATGGCTGTGGAGATTTTATGAAGAATTAAAATGAAGATTATGTGGCAGCATTTTTAAAGAGGCCAATGGGTCTGTTTTACAGATATGAATTTTCTCTAAATCCCTGAAAGAAGCTTGGAGGTTATACCCTGCAAAGGATAAAAGGGAAGGTCTCCTGATGTCAGGTAAAATAGGGCACTCAGGTGTTACACAAAATAACAGACATTGAGTATGTAATTTTGAAATGTAAAAGCCACAACCTACTTTCTTCATATGCTAGACAAAACATTGGTAACTAGGAGGTTTAAAATTAATGTAGGATACTGGAAGTTTTCCCTTTAAATGTATTGAACCCAAGAGAAAATGCATAAAGGTAATCTTATGGAGTGTTTGTGTGTTGGGGGAATAGAAAATGGTCTTTTTGGAGCAGTTTCTTAATTTTCTATCACTGAATACAAGTAACAGCTAAGGGTCACCAAGTATTTATGAAAATATCTAAAATCAAAAGCAGAAGTAAAAAAACAAAAATAAGTACAAATTAAAGAAAAGAGAGATAAGGCTAGAATAATAAAACATTAAAAATTACTGTTAATATTCTTAGCCTCTTAAGTACATGTGATAAAAGAATACTGTAATAAATACTTACTTGCCCAAAAATGAAAGTTAAAAATATGATAATAGAAATTTTAAATTCTGTAGAAATATTGGAAAATAAAGACACTTTAAAAAGTCTGCACAACTCACTTAGTAACATGAAATTACAAATATTTCATTTTCTAATAACACTTTTTGTGCCTACATACATTATTGATAAATACCATTACAGCTATGTTTTATATTATTTTTATTCACAAATAGATTAATTATAAACATAAAATGTACAAGCCACATAAAAGGTCACATTTTATTCTGGAAGTAATCTTTGACCAGTGTGATTCTGTCTTGCCAACTTACCTTGAATTATATTGTTACCAACCAATATTCAATAGGTAATATTCCAGTTTGGGACACAGCCAAACAGTATAAAAATATGTGAATTTTATTACTCCATTCTCACACTGCTATGAAGAACTACTTAAGACTGGGTAATTTACAAAGAAAAAAGGTTTAATTGGCTTAGTTCTGTGGGTTGTATAGGAAGCATGACTAGGAGGCCTCAGGAAACTTATAATCTTGGCAGAAGGTGAAAATGACACAAGCACCTTATTCACGGTGGTAGGAGAGAGAACACAAAGTGGGGAGTGCCATACACTTTTAAACTATTAGATCTTGTGAGAACTCACTCACTATCATGAGAACAGCAAGGAGAAAATCTGCCCCCATTGATCCAATCACCTCCCACTAGGCCCCTCCTCCAATTTGACATGAGATTTGGGAAGGGACACAAATCCAAACCATGTCATGAAGATATAATGGAAGTACAGATTTAGGTGAGTATTATAAAGGAAATATGCATGCATTATGTTTCTTCTTCATGTAGTTTTCAAGGAAGGCCTCTTGGAGGGGGTGACATTTAGCTGCAGATATAGAAGATGAGAAGAAATTGTTTTGCAAGATGGCGGTGGAATGTTTTTCATGGTTGAGGTATAAATGATGCAAAAGTTCCGAGGTGGGAGAAAGCTCAATGTGAAATAGGACTTCAGAAGCCAGTGTGATTAGATTGCTATGAGAAAGTATCATGAGATAAGAAAGAAAAGCTCAATAGGGATCAGACCACACAGATTCTTATAAGCCATGGCATGCAGTTTAGGTTTCCTTTTAAGTGAAAAAAAAAATCCCCTGGAGACTTTGTAAGGAAATATTATTATTTAATTTGTTTTAAAAATGGTCCTTGTTTTAATCAGTTAGAGCTTCTATGACAAAATACCATAGACTGAATGACATACACAACAGGCATTTATGTCTCTGGTTCTGGAGGTTGGGAAATCCAGGATCATGATGCCAGCAGATTGAATTCCTATTGATGCCTCTCTTCCCAGCTAGCAGATGGGTGCTTTCTTGCTGTGTTCTCATAGGTGGATAGAGAGAGCAAGTTGTTTGATCTGTTTTTAAGAAGGGTACTAATTCTCACTCTCATTAACTCATTTAAACCTTATTGTTGCCCAAAGACCTCACCTCCAACCACCATCTGTTTGGGAGTTAAAACTTCAACATACTGATTTTCGGGGAACACAATTTAGTTCATAATAGTCACTCTGTATGCTTAGTAGAGAAGTGATTGTGAAAACAGCAGAAAGTAAGCAGGAAAAAGTTACATTTTCTTCATATGAGAATTAATAGTTGCTTGGATATTTGCTGATTGAATAGGAGAAGAGAAAGTGATTGATTAAAAATGTAATCTGCGAGTACAACAGAGAGATTTCTAACTGACTGTGGGTGGCTGTTGGACAAGGTAATTCTTTGATCTCTTTGGAATTCATTTGGTTGTGATATTATAATGATTATTGTAATGAAAGGTTTTGTTAAAAAGTTGCTAATTTCATAATCCAGTTGATTATAAAAAATCTATATTATCATGCAATTCTTAAAATAATATTATAGATTTATGTATATTTAAATTAAATTTTTCCTTCAAGACTTTAATCTGGCCCCAACGACACACTCAGGGATAATAGAGAGCTGTTACCTTGTACATCTGTTTCACTTTTTAAAATATTGCATCTGAACGCGTCTATACTGGTTAGTAAATACCCACTGCCCCAATCCCTAGAGTGTTCACTCTTTCTCAGTCAGAACTTTTGGACTTTCTTGTGATCCAATAATTAGAGAATTAAGCCCTGGCATAATAAGGGGTATTCAAAAGCCTGTTCTAGTTTTATGGTTTAGTACTTGTGTTCACTCAGAATGGAAGATACCCAGTCACATATTTTGCATACCACACAAACCAATTTTATTTAATTTTTCTCCAGCTAAACTTTTCTGGCTAGACCCGTTACATCTTTTGAAACCATTTTCTTAATTTATAAAAAATACTTTAATAGAATTTTGTATTGTGATTACAATAAATATGTAGATAAATTTATGAGACAAAATCTTTACAAAACTGTAAATTTTGTGTCAACAACACAGTTCCCTCATATATTCAAATTCCTTCTTCTGTCTCAAAATAAACTTTTGTAATTTTATTCATGTGAAATTTGGCACATTCCTCAATTTTCTAGTGGTTTTTATTTGCTTGTGCTTTATACTTATGAAATTAAATTATTTTATTGGTAAATAATTATCAGTTTACTTCCTTTTTTTCTATACTTATATCTCTTGTGTGTATATTACATACATCAGTGTTTTTGCCAAGAATTTTATGGTATCCTTCTGAGCAGATGAATGATTGCACTTCTGTACTTCCTTCAAATCAAGTATGACTAGGTGACTGGCTTTGAACAGTATCTGTTTATGCCATTTCCAGGTAGGATGTCTAATAGCCGGATAATAGTTGGTCATGTTTCCTACTCGCTGACTCAGTCATCTGTAAATAACATGTAGAGGTGATTGCTACATTAGCCTGGGTACCTGAGTGATTATAATGTCATACGTTCAAAGAAATCATTGGGCTTATGATATAAGACATTCACATTTTTAAAAAACACTAACTTTTTTTTCCTAAATCATTAAGATATGACATTATTTATTCTTTATTGTGTTTTCTTAACTTTTGACAATAACAAGGATTCCAGAGTAGATTTAAATATTTCATTGTGGGTGCCTTAATTAAGGAACACAACATAATCTTAGATCTTGCATGCATTCATTATGCTACATGTCTAGAATAATTTCTACAAAATATGCTAACTGTGGTTAATATTAATCTGTACTTTCAGTTCAGAGAGAATTGTCATTTTTGTAATGTTTTCTATACGGAAATATATATAAAGTATTCTACTAGAAGAAAATGACAACCAATTTTTGCCTATAATATGTGCATGTGTATGCATACATATTTATTCCTTTTTAAAAAATAGTGTTTCTAAGAAGACATACAGGTGGCCACTAAATATAAGAAAAAAATGCTCAGCATCACCAATCATCAGAGAAACGCAAATCAAAACCACAATGAGATACCATCTCACACCAGTCAGATGGCTATTTATTAAAAAGTCAAAAAACAACATGCTGGTGAGGCTGTGGAGAAAAGGGAATGCTTATACACTGTAGGTGGGAATGTAAATTAGTCCAGCCACTGCGGAAAGCAGTCTAGAGATTTCTTAAAGAACTTAAAACAGAGCTACTGTTTGGCCTAGCAATCTCATTACTGGGTATATACTCAAAATAAATCATTCTACAAAAAAGATACATGCACTTTCATGCTCATCGCTGCACTATTCACAAAAGCAAAGACATGGAATTAACCCAGGTGCCCACCAATGGTAGACTGGATAAAGAAAACGTGGTACACGTTCACCATTGAATATTACACAGCCACAGAAAAAGAATACAATCATGTAAAAAGAATACAATAAGGTTCTTTGCAGCAATGTGAATGCAGTTGAAGGTCATATCCTAAGTGAATTAACACAGAAACAGAAAACAAAATACTGCATGTTCTCATTTGCAAGTGGTAGCTAAACATTGAGCACATATGCACATAAAGATGGGAACAATAGATACTGTGGAATACTAGAGAATGAAGGGAGGAGGTGTGAATTTAAAAACTACCTATTGGATACTATGCTCTCTACCAAAGTGACAGGATCCATATTCCAAACCTCAGCATCTTGAAATACTCTCCTGTAAAAAATCTGCACATGTGCCCCCTGTATCTAAAATAAAAGTTGAAATTAAAAATAATAGTGTTTAAATTTGAAAAAACTAACTCAAACTATATACATAGTTTGAATATATATAAAAATACATGTATATTGCTACTATATAATGAGTTTATTGAGAGGAGAAAATAATTTTTTTAAATTTACCTTTATATTATCACATTTGCGGTTCAGGAAAAAAAATTTTGACTGACGTTCTAACTGTAAATGCTGCTATGCATCTTATAGTTTCTGTACTTCTGATGTAGTCAAATACTTTGTACTTATAATATAAAAGCATATAAAACTTGCCTTTGTTTAGAAAAGAAAAGAATTAATTTCATTTTCAGAGATAATAAAATACTGACATAAGAGTGCTTTAAATGACTATATATATATGTATAGTAATCTGCTTATATTTGAAAAAGTAGTTATTATTTTATGAGGCATCATTAACTTTAATGGTAGTTTTTCTGCACATATCAAGTCTCCGCCCATTTATTGTACTGAAAATTCTCATTATAAAATGAGTATAAATAATTTCACACACAGTGCTCCAGTTATCTTTTTGTAAGAGCATATTTTAGTTAAATTTGAATGCCTAGGCAAGGAGACAATAATTAGGATGCCAAACATAAAATCAGTCATCTTTATCCAGAACTGTTCTTTTTGCTGATTTTAAGATTTAAGTCATGAACACATTATTACATATATCCTGGCATACAAATCTGAAGACAAGTGATTTATCCTGTCAAGTGTTTTTAACTACTCTTACTGGAATTCTTTCTCAAAACAGGTATAAAACACGGTGGTGTGCGTGTTGGCCAACTACTGTAACTCCAAACCTACTTGACTTTGCCTCTAGATATTCAAGACCAAAATGTTCTTTACAAAATTGTCAGTTTGAGGTAGAAAATATATATTTTTTCCTTCCTAGGAGGTAAGTGAAATGGGCTTAGTAAATAAGTTTTAAAAATGTAATGTGCCACATACAAGAATAAAGTAAAATGAGATGAGTATATGGTAATGATGGATGAAACATGGTGATAAAGATTTGTATGGCAAAATAGCTAAATAAAATACCCAAATCACAGGCACTGTAAAAAGTGAAGTAGTTAAATTGTAAGAAGGATAAAGGTAATTCTCATTCATTTTTATACATCTATCATATCCAGAAAACATTCTTGTCACTTGTTGGGAAGTTACAAGACAAAGATTTTAAGAATGAAAATATACAATATGGATTATTATGGTCTCATTAAAATATATAAATGAGGGGCCGGGTGCGGTGGCTGGCACCTGTAATCCCAGCACTTTGGGAGGTCAAGGCAGGTGGATCACCTGAGGCCGGGAGTTCAAGGCCAGAGAGGAGCCTGCCAACATGATGAAACCCCGTCTCTACTAAAAATACAAAAATTAGCTGGGCATGGCGGTGCATGCCTGTAATCCCACCTACTCGGGAGACTGAGGCAGAAGAATCACTTGAACCCAGGAGGCGGAGGTTGCAGTGAGCCAAAATTGTGGCAGTGCACTCCAGCCTGGGCAATAGAGTGAGACTCCTCAAAAAAAGAAAAAAAATATATATGTGTGTGTGTGTGTGTGTGTACGTGTAAGGACAGTCTTGACATTTTCAGCTTAAAGGGCATTGGGAAAGGTATAATTTATCACTGTATTTATTCTGTCTTCTCTTTAATACTTAAAAGTCCCAAATTATTCTTTTACGTGTTTCAGGGTTCTCATTTGAAGAAGCTCATGGATTGGATGCTGTTAAGACATCAGCTGTTAATGCCTCAGCTCTCCTCAATTCCCAGACATTGTGTTCCATATTATTAATTCTACATTTCTAGAAAGGTAAATGTGAATGTCCAAGATGAACCAGTCAATTGTACATGGAAAGCTGGGTCCAAACGCAGGGATCTGACAAGAAGACATCATTGTGTAAAAAGAAGCAGACATTTCCACCAAAGAAATAGTGGGCTCTCAAACATATTTGTGTCTTATTCTGGCTACCTCTGCAATTTCACCTTGAATAATTCTCACCATATCCCACTACGCTACAGGTATTTTGTCTCCCAGCCTCTTGACTATACCAAACTATGGTTTCAAATGTCGGCTCCTTTCACTTACTTCTTCTAACTGGCATGAGCCTCCCTTTACTTCTTGCAGCATTTACCTTAGGAGTCTCCTCTGCTTGCATGCCAAGTTTAAATTACCATGTTGAAACTAGCATTCTCTCCATGTGTATTCTGTCAAATAATCCTTTAACCATCTCTGCAAATAATTTATTGCAATCTATGATATCCTTTATTCTTTTTTGATACTTTTTAAAAATTTGCCATTAGAATTTAACTTCCAGGGGGAGAAAATCCTTTTTGTCTTCATACCTGTTATATCGCTAGTGAATAGCACAATAATCAATACATTTGTAAACAAATAAATTTAAATATTTCAATAGTAAAAGCAGATTTGAATTTATGATTCCTTATTTTTTCTCTTTCCATTTCACAATTTTAGAATATAAAGAATTATCAGTTATGTTAAGCTATTAAGTGTAATTGGTAAATATATATAAGTTATTGATGTAAAACATGAGAAAAATCATATACTATTAGCATTATTTGGAGTTAATGTTGCTATCTGGAAATCTTCATGCTCCTAATAACACTAATTTTTAAATTTTTATACAACACCTAAGAAATATAGTAAGATGCTAAGTGTGTATGGAGTGAAATCAAACTGTAGTTTAAATCCTAACTTGACACTTTCTATTTATGTTGCTTGATATCTCAGTGCCTCAGTTTCTGTGATATGAGGAGATAAAAATGGAACCTATGAAATCGATTTTATGACATTAAGTAAAAAATATACAACACAGCGTCAAAAATATGTTGTCTATAATTATGTCTTATTCTTCAGATTAGAATCTTCACTAATCATTTGTTTACCTCTCTTAAAATGAAACACACAGAAAACTACCCAGCTTCTTCTTAGTAAATTGGTTGGAAATGTTATAATCCAATGAGAGAATGTACTATATTTTATTGTAACAGATTCCAAAGCAACTGTGAAAATATTTGCACTGAAATTTGCACCATACTCAATATAAATCAATTGTAATTACAGTGGTGATTTATTTTGTAAATCATGGATTTTTTTCTGTAATACAATTTTAAATTTTAATTCTCTTTTTCATCTGCTTTACAATAAACAATAAACTTTTCTTCAGCTTGAACACACACAAAAAATACTGCTTTTTAACAGTATGTGGTTATCTTTCTTATTTATGCCCACAGCGAAAAAGATGAATTTGCTGTTTAAACTTTATGACAAATCTTCAACTGTTACTGGCAATAATTGTCATTCTACAGCAGAAGTCTCACTTTTATTTTTGCTAAAGGCAGAATATGTCTCTTTTATGTCTAAAACAGACAGGATGGAAATAATTTATCTATATAACCATTTGAATCCTAGGGAAAATATTAAAAAACTATGTTTAGGAATTCAGTGTCTCATTTTCTTAAATGTAAGTTTTTTCTTAAATTTAAGTTTATTATAATAGTGGGATGTATGATTCAAACGATTTGCTAACTTAAGAAAAATCATTTATGGTTTTACATAATTGGTGTTAAATTCTGTTTTTGAAAAACGAATTCAGCAGATTTCACATTTTAAATAGATTATAAGGATCAACAGAGATGTTAAATATACATAGACGAGAGAAGGGAACGTAAGATTAAAGCTTAAGTTATTTTCTCGAGGTCCCAGAGGTGGTCCCTAACAGAACTACTACTTATTGAACCCAAGACTGTTGATTACCAATATTATAATTTCATTATACTGGGTATAAGATGTATTACACCAAGTAAAATATGTTTTTAAATTTGCAATTGTATATTTTGAGACTCTGTTTCAGCTCTGCTATTACACGTGCCATTTTTCTACAGATGCTTGAGACCATTATAGAGATAGCATTAAGATACTCAACATAATAACTTGTATTTTGTTTTAAGTGTGAAAGTACTTAAAACACCTTGTTGAAATAAAACCAGATCATTACAAGATCAAACATTTGAAGAATCGACTGACCCTTGTCTACCTCCTAGACTTTTTTCATTTTATTACCAAGTGGTAACAAATCACACATTTTATCCTTCACCAAATCGAAAACAGAACTCAGGTTGTGTTAGTCCATTCTAACGCTGCTATATAAAACTACTTGAGACTGGGTTATGTATTAAGAAAAGAGGTTTAATTGACTCACAGTTTTGCAGGCTGTACAGGAAGCATGGCTGGGAGTCCTCAAGAATTTTACAACCATGGTGGAAGGCAAAGGGGAAGTAAACAGGTCTTCACATGTTGGAGAAGGAGAGAGAGAGAAGGGGGAAGTGCAACACAGTTTTAAAACATCAGATCGCCTAAGAACTCACTCAGTATCACAAGAAAAGCAAGAGAAAAGTCCGCACCCATGATCTAATCACCTCCCACTAGATCCCTCCTCCAACCTTGGGAATTACAATTCACCCTGAGATTTAGGTGGGGACACAGAGCCAAACTATATCATACACCTTTGCACATCAATCCTCCTCTCATGACTACCCATTTTTATTTTTCTTACTTTGATAATTCATTTCTAATTCTATATCCTCTATGAAGGCTTTCTTACTTCCCTAATTAAGTTGAAGCCCCTATCTTCTAGCTCTCCATCACAGTTGTCACTAGTCCACTTAACAGGTCCCCAGACTCTGGATGGGGCAGGACCTATGTCTATCGCGTTCATTCATTTACTGTTAATAACTCCTTAGTGCAGTTGTTGGCATGTGGTAAGCATTTAATCAACATAATACACTGAATACATCCAGCATATATTTTCACTATAATAATATATCATAGCTGTAGATAGGTAGAGATTTCAACTTTGAACAGACCTGTGTCAGATATTCACATTAGTTGGGACCACTCAGTAAGGTTGTTTCATCTTCATGAGCTTCAGTTTTATACTTTTTAAAGAAATAAAGGATATAATGGTTAATAATTATCTGGCAATTTGTACGGAAGACTAAATAAACTAATATAAAAAGCATGCTTACATGAAGTCTGGTAGATAGTAAGTACTCAGTAAGTACTTAATAAATGGTATTTGTTATTGTGCTTGTGATATAACATTATTATGTGTTTTTAAAGTTATTTTTATTGGAGGATAAATTCCTGGATACCCAGAATCTAACCACCTAAAATATAATAAGTATTCAATAAGTATTTATTGCATTATTATTTATTGATTAAGTTTGTTCAAATATTACCAAGCAAACTATAAAATATGTGGAAATAAATTATAAAACGATAAAAGATGAAATTTATTAATTATAGAATTGTACTTATTTACTCCATAGTTGTCTATTTTGTTAATGCTAGAAATTTGAATATACATTTAATGAGGTAATGTATGTAATATAGTTTGTCTCTGTGTCCTCACTCAAATCTCATCCCAAACTGTAATCCCCGTGTGTCAAGGGAGGGACCAGGTGGAGGTAATTGAATCATGGAGTGGTTTCCTCCATGCTGTTCTCGTGATAGTGAGTTCTCATGAGATTTGATGGTTTTATAAGGGGCTCTTCCCCCTTTGCTCTGGCTCTCTCATCTGCCCCCATGTAAGACATGTCTGCTTCCCGTTCTGCCATGATTGTAAGTTTCCTGATGCCTCTTCAGCCATGTGGGACTGTAAGTAATTAAACCTCTTTTCCTCATATATTACCCTGTCTTGGGCAATTCTTTACAGCAGTGTGAATATGGACTAATACAATGTCTAACTATGACAATGTATTAAATAAATATTTTATGGGAGTGTGTGAAAAAAAACTAAGCAGGGACTTGTGGTAATGAAACATAGGGATACTGATCAATTCCTCTTCACAGAAAGTAAGTATACATGTTGATGAAATTATTGAAAACAGAATTCAAGACAACAGAAAATAAGCAAAGTCAAGTAAAAATACATATTTAATCATTAATATGGTTTTTTATATCAGGCAAGATTGTATTGCCTTCTTTCTATTTCAATTTTCTTACTCTATTTTTCTTTCTACTGCTATTGCCTGCTTCCAATTTATTACTATGTCAAGTAGTGAAAACTCACAGCTTTCCACTCTGGAGGTGATAGACTGAGTTAGAAGAAAGTAGCAGATTACTTGGAAAAATAAAATGTATGATTTTGAGTAAGAGAGCTTTAGAAGGACTGTACTCTTCACACATCACTGAAGGGCGCTAAAAAGTACATGCATAAAAAGAACACTGGGAGTCCAGCAAAAAATTGAAAGAATGAGAAGTTTTGCAAAGTTTTTGGACCATTGTATGTGTTTCTCAATTTACACATAGCTCAGGCCTATAGGCTTGAGGTATTAAGCATAAAATAACCTTTTCAGAAATTACTTTTCAGTAAGCTATGAATATGCTTAGGAAGTCAGGCAAAAGTGAAAACAAAGAGGAGAAAGAAAGAAGAAAGGAAGGAAAGAAGGAAGGAAGGAAGGAAGGGAGGGATACAGAGAGGAAGGGAGGGAGGGGAAAACATGGAAAGAACATCAGAGACATCAGAGAATGAACACCATGAAAAAAATTTTACTGTTTGATTAAAGAAAAGGTAATTGTCTACTTATTTTTTTATTTTTATTTTTTATTATACTTTAAGTTTTAGGGTACATGTGTACAACGTGCAGGTTTGTTACTTATAAAAGCAAAACAATAATGAAACCATAACAGTAAAACAAAACTGAAAAATCATTTTGCAACAACAAAGTATACAATTTTTAAACGGTATAAAATCCAAGACATGGAAAGAAACAAGAATATATAAAGTTTATTAGACCATTTTCACACTGCTACAAAACCTTACCTGAGACTGGATAATTTATAAAGAGTTTTAATTGACTCATAGTACTGCATGGATGGGGAGGCTTCAGGAAACTTACAATCATGGCAGAAGGGAAAGGGGAAGAAAGGCACCTTCTTCTCAAGGTCACAGGAAGGAAAATGAACACAGGTGGAACTACTAAACACTTATAAAACCATCAGATCACGTGAGAACTCACTCAATATCATGAGAACAGCATGGGGGAAACCATCCCTGTTATCCAATTACCACCATCTGGTCTCTCTATTGACAAGTGGGTATTATGGGGATTATAATTCAAGATGAGTTTTGGGTGTTGACACAGAGCCTAACCACATCAAACATATATGCAGGGAAAAAGTCACTGGAAACTGACTCCAGGTGGGCACCGATGTTGCATGTTAGCTGACCAAGACTTCAGTGAAACTATGATAAATATGTTCAAATAAAAAAAGAAAATATTTGGAAATAATTAATTAAAAATATGTTAATAATGAGTGAAAAAGCAGAAACTCTCACCAGAGAAATATAAACTATAAAAAATAACCAAATGGGAAATCTAAAGTTAAAACATAAAATAACTCAAATAGAAAAATTACCCAATGGGCCCAAGACCATATTAGAGATAGCAGAAGAAATCAGTCAACTTCAAGATAAATTAATAGAAATTGTCCAGTGTAAGAAAAAGGAGGAAGAAAAGATTAATTAAAGGAAACTAAACAGAATCTCAGAGAACTGTGGGATAATAGCAGACATTTACATGTCTGAGTAATGGCAATCTAAGGACAAAAGAAAGAAAACCAGGCAGAAAAGTATCTGCATGAATAATGGCTATCAATTTTCCAATTTTGGGGAAAATATTGGCTTACAGATACAAGAAGTACAGTAAATATGTAATAAAATAAAACCACATGTGGACACAGCATAACAACATTGCTTACATGGAATACTAAAGAGAAAATACGGGATGCAGAAAGAGAAAAGTGACACACACACATTATATATATATATATATATATAAAACAATTAATGAAATAATAGCTGATTTCTCCTCAGAAATAATAGCAGCCAGAAAATAGTAAAACGTCATATTTAAATATTCAACCATAAAAAACCTGTCAACCAAAAATTCGTTATTGAGTATAACTGCTCAAAAATGAAAGAAAAACAAAGATATTTCTAGACAAACCACCAGAGTTTATATTACATACTCATTATTTCAAAGTCTTAGAAATGTTTAAAGTAAAATAAAAGAAACGAATATTCCTAATGATATTGTCCCATTTAATTAAAATATTTTGAAAAATTTAGGAGAAATAAATATGCCTAATGTTATTATGCTTAATTTTACATAAAAATAAATGTAGTGTTCTGTGCTTAAATTGTTATAATTTCTTTCATTAATTTATAGCATATATTTTATATACATTAATTTAAAATCTATATCTTTTAGAAAACAAACATAAATAATTTTAAGCATATGCTAATAAGCAAATATCTACAAGTTTCCTCCTTTTATCTAACACCCTTATCTTTGTAGATAAGTCAATTTTGTATTGTGTTTTTGAAATAATTTTATTTGAATAAACAAGCTAGAGTTCCTTTCACAAACATAACTTTATTAACCCTTTGTAGAAAATCAGGTGAAATTTCAAAATTGTGTGATATGGTTTGGCACAAAACTCATCTTGAATTGTAGCTCCCATAATTCCCACATGTCGTGGGAGGGACCCAGTGGGAGATAATTGAATCATGGAGGTGGGTCTTTCCTGTGCTGTTCTCACGATGGTGAATATATTTCACAAGATATGATGGTTTTATAAAGGAGAGTTCCCCTGCACACGCCCTCTTGCCTGCTGCCATGTTAAGATGTGACATTGCTCCTCATTCATCTTCACTTGTAATTGAGAGACCTCCTCACCCATGTGAAACTGTGAGTCAATTAAAACTCTTTCCTTTATAAATTACCCAGCCTTGGGCATGTGTTTATTAGCAGTGTGAGAACAGACTAATGCGTTGTATTTTTAAGAAAGCACAATGACATGTTTTGGGCTAAATTGTGTCCCCAAAATTTATTTGTCAAAGTCCAAACCCCTAGAATGTGACTGTATTTGCAGATAGGTAAATAAGGTAATATGAATAGGCACTAATCAATGTGACTGATGTCTTTATAAGAGGAGATCAGGATATTGACAGCAGAGACCAAGGAATGGCCACGTGAAGGAGAAGGCAGCCATCTGTAAGCCAAAAAGAAGGCCTCAAAAGAAACCAAACTCGCCCACATCTTGATCTTGGACTTCTAGTCTTCAAAACTATACAAAAATAAGTTTTGTTATTTGAGCCTCACAGTCTGAAATATTCGTTATGGCAGCCCTAGCAAACTAAGTTTATTTTTCTTCTGGTTAAAGCTAATTAGTCAACACAGATGGTCATCCTAAGTACAAGTGAATTTAGGATGATGTGTGACAAATGGTGCTGCTAAATCCTCTAACTTGAGGGCTAGTCATTATTCATTCTGAGAACATGTATATAATGATTTTAATTTAGCTACCAATATAAAAACGTGAGATTTTCTGTCTTTGCAATTTCCTCATGGATTTTCTGTGATACACATTACATTCTAGTTTAATGCTCATTCAATAATAAAATTATGTTCCCTCTTTTTACCTTTGTGGACACTTTTTCTGGGTTAAGAAGACATTGTGTTTCTTATTACATTTCCCCCAAAGACTCAAGAAGCATCACACGGTTATGTTTGCTGTTAGAAGCTTTTGTTCCTCTTTTGTCAACAAGGCATGCCTAGACTAGTCCGTTGTTCTCAAAAGGAAGATAAAAAATAGGTGGAGAAGAGCCTCTGTGGCCAGGTGCACCTGCAGAAATCATCTCCTTTAGCCACCCCTATTCTCCCCCTAAAGCATGAGCAAGATTGGCTAAGATCAGCAGTATCCACAGGCATTCCTAGCCTAGATCAGCTAACATTCAGCCAACCCATGATCTTAAGAAATGCATACTGTTATATACTTATAAAGTTTTTGGTTATTTATTTTACACTGTGGCAAAAGATAACAGAAGGAGGTAATAGAAGAGTCAGGGTTCAAACACTATCTCTCTTCTTACTTATTGGCTATTCAACCTTCAGCAAGTTTCTTAAACTCTTGAGGTTCCTCATGCATGTCATATGCATAATACTTAATTCAAGAGCATTAAATGAGACGAGCATACAGTTGTTGCATACTAAGGAAATAATCTGTGCCAAATGCAGCAGTAGTAAAAAATATAAACATATTTCAGATACTAAATATTCAGTGTTTTTATTTGCCAAAGAACTTTCTTTTTTTGTTTGTTTGTTTTTTCATTTATTTCGTCATTTGTTTCATACACCTACTATGAAATATATAGTTTCTACTATGTGTCAGGCTATGTCCCATGCACTGGGAATAAATCAATAAGTAAAATAGCCCCAATATCTGTTCTTATGTAGCTTATAGTTTACATAAGAATAATATGAATTGTTGTAATAAAGATAATAGCTTCTAAGATTGATAAAACATCTAAGTATAATGGGAAAATAGTAAGATCTTATTTTTTTTGTCACTTGGAAGTACGTATTATAGTTTAGTAGAAGAGATAGACCACAAACAAATGATAATATGAACATACATACTTAACTGCAGCAAGTATTAGAAAAATAACATTTTTATAAGTGGTATAAAATTTTTAACAGTGAGATAGTCTGGGATGAAAGTATTAGAGATTTGACAAAGGAATGCTATTTGAATTAAACTAAGCATGGATAATTTCATTCAGAGAAAATGGCCTTAGGGACTTTGCATACGCTAATGCTTATACCTGGAATCCACAGATATTCTTCTCTCTGGTTAGTTATCTCTTACTCTGTGACATAGAAAATGGCAAATACAATAGACCAGATTGGAATAGTCTATTGTTTACTGGAAATTCTCCGTGGATATTTTTGAGTATATATGTCTGAACTATGGAAATGGCAAATACTTTTGCCCTGGTGTCCAAATTATTGAGTATATTATATCAAGACATATGGCACCCACAGAGCTAATTGATGTGCTATGTATTTGTTGTTTTTGTTTTTTGTTGTTGTTTGTTTGAAGGGGAGAGTAGAGGCAAGGGTAAATCACTCTTTCCACAGAGGTAACCATGACTAAATACAAATAAAAGGAAACATAAAGTCTGAAATCCCTGCTTCTTTTGAGGAAATCTCAAAAGAAGATTCTTTTGAGCAAAGTAGAATAGTCAAAAAAATGCTGCATAGTAAAAAAAGGTTCACTATGTGTGATTGAGTTATTTGGAAAAAATCCAAAATTGTGATGTAATCTAATAATATATTTTATCTTTAAATTTCTGAAGAGATTAAAAGTTTCTCTTTTGCGAGTTTCTCTAAATCATCATTTTACTAATTTGGTTTATGTTGAAATAGTTATAATTGGGCCATTCCCAAAGTTAATCACCTCACATAAAAATCCTTGTTTATGAAGAGCAGAGAAATGACTTTGTAATTTAGAAGCATATATTTAAGATATCTAAGTCCTATTAAAAAGAGAACAATGAAATGGAAGCTATTAAAATTATGCTAGAAATGTAACTTCGTTAACAACATTAGATCTTTTTATTGAAGTTGCTTGCTTTAAACTGTATTATGGTTTCTGAGATGTGCTCTACCATTGCAAATTCTGAGATTATATAATTCTTACCACATTTCAGACATCACAAACCAGAAAAAAAGCATTACCCCTGCTATACACAGTAATCTTTAATTAATGGAGTGGTACTCCAATTGCAAAATAATAAATCCATATCCTTTGCATCCTGGAACTATTATATGAGTGATATGAAGGAGCACTATCCCAGATACTTCTTTGTTAATTGAAATCTGGTTTATTTACTTTTATCTTATTCTTCATTGTTCATATTTCTTTGAATAGATTACTCTACTTTGTAGTCTCTAAACTCTAAATACATGAACCAAGACTTTAGAGAGTGATCAAAATCATGAGTTGTCAAAGAAATAGGACTAGAGTTGAGGAAATACTGTTGACAGTGAAATTTTTCAATACTGATGCATTTATGCATGTATGCATACCACACATTAGAATAAAATGAAGCATTACACTGATTCCATGTATTTATTCCAATACATGTCTAACAATTAGCATTCGAGTACAAGTTGAGTATCCCTAATCTGAAAATCCAAAATCTGAAATATTCCAATGTCTAGAACTTTGGGTGCTGACATGATGCTCAAATAAAATGCTTGTTGGAATATTTCAGACTGTGGATTTTCAAGATAGGAATGTTGAACCAGAAAGTACAATGCAAATATTCCAAAATCTTAAAAATCCGAAATTGGAAAATGGTCCCAAGCATTTCAGATAAAGAATATTCAATCTGTATTATTTCTTTGAGCACAAGAAAGAAAAAAATAAATAACATTATTATACTATTGTCAAAACAAAAATTGCACATGGCAAAGTTAAACAGGCTAAAAAAAATTTATTCAAGTTATTGAAGTGGTCTCGTTGTCTGGGGTGATACCCGAGGTTCGTTGTCTCACAGCCAGAGAAAACTAGGACACAGACACACAAAGAGTGAGGTTCAGAGAGAAAGATTAATAGGCGAAAGAAAGAGATGTATATCTTAAAGTGATAGAGTAGAATTTGAAATTATAAGTTTGCTAATGTCAACGGACAATTGAAAGGGAAATCAGGGCCAACAGGTAGGAAAAAGGTTGTCTTAAGTTTAGTTAAATTTAGGGAAACTTAAAGGCCCATTTGATGACTATGTTTATGCGGTTTTAGGGAGCTTAATAGGTTAAATTTTTTGTGTGTGCTAGGTTCAGAACATCTACAACTCAAGAGGTTATGACATATTATGCTGAATTTCCTACTAAATAAATGACTATATATTTGCAAATTTCTCATGATCCCGCACCTGAAAACAGTATTTATTGTTTCAGGTTTTATTTGTCCTTATAAAAAACACTTGCAGTTTTTCTTTCTTTTTAAAGATATTTATTTATTTATTTTCTTTCCAAAATTTTTTTATTATACTTTAAGTTCTAGGGTACATGTGCACAACGTGCAGGTTTGTTATATACGTATACATGTGCCGTGTTGGTGTGCTGCGTTAAATCCGTGCCATGGTGGTTTGCTGCACAAATCATCTCATCATCTAGGTATTAAGCTCAGCATCCATTAGTTATTCTTCTTGATGCTCTCCCTCCTCCCACCCTTCCACCCTCCAACAGGCCCCAGTGTGTGTTGTTGGGTGGTCCACGTGTTCTCATCATTTAGCTCCCACTTATAAGTGAGAACATGCAGTATTTGGTTTTTTGTTCCTGCATTAGTTTGCTGAGGATAATGGCTTCCAGCTCCATCCATGTTTCTGTAAAAGACATAATCTCATTCTTTTTTATGGCAGGGAAGTATTCCATGGTGCATATGCACCACATTTTCTTTATTCAGTCTATCGTCGATGGGCATTTAGGTTGATTCCATGTCTTCGCTATTGTGAATAGTGCTGCAGCGAACATACGTGTTAATGTATCTTTATAATAGAATAATTTCTATTCCTTTGGGTATATATCCAGTAATGGGATTGTTGGGTCAAACGTTTTTTTCTGCCTCTAGGTCTTTGAGGAATTGCCATGGTGTCTTCCACAATGGCTGAACTAATTTACACTCCCACCAACAGTGTGAAAGTGTTGCTTTTGCTCCACAACTTTGCCAGCATCTGTTGTTTTTTGACTTTTTGATAATAGCCATTCTGAATGATGTGAGATGGTAGCTCATTGTGGTTTTGATTTGGATTTCTCTAATGATCAGTGATGTTGAGCTCTTTTTCATGTTTGTTGGCTGCATGTATGTCTTCTTTTGATAAGTGTCTATTCATGTCCTTTGCCAATGTTTTAATGGGTTTTTTTTTCTTCTACATTTGTTTGAGTTCCTTGGCGATGCTGGATCTCAGACCTTTGTCAGATGGATAGATGGCAAAAATTTTCTCCCATATGATAGGTTTTCTATTCACTCTGATGATTGTTTCTTTTCCTGTGCAGAAGCTCTTTGGTTTAATAAGATCCACTTGGCTCATTTTTGCTTTTGTTGCAATTGCTTTTGGCATTTTTGTCATGAAATTTTTGCCTGTGCCTATGTCCTGAACGGTATTGCCTAAATTTTTCTCCTAGGGTTTTAATAGTTTTGGGTTTTACATTTAAGTCTTTAATCCATCTTGAGTTGATTTTTGTATATGGTGTAAGTAAGTGGTCTGGTTTTAATTTCTGCATATGACTAGTTAGTTCTCCCAGCATCATTTATTAAACAAGGAATCTTTTCCCTATTGCTTGTTTTTGTCAGGTTTGTTGAAGATCTGATGGTTGTAGGTGTGTGGTCTTATTTCTGTGTCCTCTATTCTGTTCCACTGGTCTATGTGCCTGTTTCTGTACCCATGCCATGCTGTTTTAGGTTTTAGTTACTGTAGCCTTATAGTATAGTTTGAAATCAGGAAGTGTGATGCCTATGGCTTTTTTTTTTTTTTGCTTAGGATTGTCTTGGTGGCTATACAAGCTCTTTTTTGGTTCCATATGAATTTTAAAATAGTTTTCTTTTTCTAATTCTGCGAAGAATGTCAATGGTAGTTTAATGAGAATAGCATGGAATCTATAAATTGCTTTGGGCTGTATATTGCCATTTTCGCGATGATGATTCTTCCTATGCATGAGAATGGAACGATTTCCCATTTGTTTGTGTCATCTCCAATTTTTTGAGCAGTGGTTTGTAGTTCTTCTTGAAGAGGTCCTAAAAATATGGAATGTTTCGTGAATTTAGCATCATCCTTGCACAGGAGACATGCTAATCTTCTCTATATTGTTCCAATTTTAGTATATATACTGCTGAAGTGAGCACTATAAAAGTTTTTCTACAAACTATGCCACATATATAAGTAGCCATAAAATTCTATCTTGCATAGCCGCATTTTCAAGATGATATTATTTCTTAATCATATGCTATCTTTTCCTACACCCAATGTATTTTCTTTTAGTGAAAAGTATTTAAAAAATGGGACTTGAAGGCTATAGTTGTAGGACACAATTGTATTTGCTTCTTAATTTTTCAGTATGATAGTTGAACTTATTTGTATGTGTTTATACAGTCATGAGCAGTATAACAATGACAGACCATATAAACGATGGTGGTCCCATAAGATTACAATAGAGCTAAAAAATTCCTGTCACCTAGTGATGTCATAGCCATCTAAACATAATAGTGCAATGCATTACTCACATATTTGAGGTGATGTTGGTATAAACAATCCTACTACACTGCCAGTTGTATAAAAGTACAGCTTGTACAATTACATACAGTATATAGTATGTGATAATGTCACGAGATCCTTTGGGTGTTGCTTTTCCAGCCAGAAACCTCCGTGGCCAGTGGTGCCTTTGCCTGAGTTTTGCTAGGGCCTGTTTGTCTCATTTTACCCATTCAGCCTGGCAGGCTGTGTTCAGCTCATCCTACTGGCCTGAATGCCACACCTGCCAAGGGTGAGACAGGCACGGAGCAAGGAGGGGTTTGTGAGTGAGCAACTGTGGGGTCCAGCCACTGTGCATAGCCAAGCATGTTGATTTCAGTGGGCAGGGCAGCTCCAGGCACCAGCATAGGTGTCAGTTCCCTGTGAGGCTGTGGCTCGGCCAGGTATACCACAAGCAGCCTCCATGGCTGGGACTGGGGAATGTGGGGGCACCCGAAAGCTGAGAGATTCCAGGAACCACAGAGTCCCAAACAGGGTGTCACAACCCAGGTCAGGGAGCTGCTAGGTCTGGGCTCCTCAAATGGCCACAGCTCTTCTCTCCTTTTCTCTTCACTCCTTCTCATTACCTGCAAAATGGCAAGCAAGGGGAATGTTTCAGCCTGTTTGTGTTACAGCCCTTTCAGCCCTGCCATTTGCTGAGTCCCATTTCCAGGAAGAATGAGGTACCTGAACAAGCATAGGGTGAACAAGGCAAAGAGGTGCTTTATTGACAGAACAGCTCAGAGGAGACCCACAGTGGGTAGCTCCTCTTCACAGGCAGGTCCTCCCAACATCCCTTTAGCTCTGGGCAGACGAGGCAGAGAGGAGACCCACAGTGGGTAGGTCCTCTCCACAGGCAGGACATCCTAACTTCTGTTCAGCTCTCAGCAGAGAGGGGTTTTACGGGCTTCAGAGGGGAGGAAGTGTGTGCTGATTGGTCCACGGACAGCCATAGATGGGCCTGGAAAAAGCACCATATGTTCTCACTCCAGTCCATGGAACTGGCACCCTGTACCAGGCCTGAAGGTGGGGCTTCACTGGGAAACCACCTCTTTCCACCCAGGAGCCTGTCAGCCTACTGCTGCCATCAGCATGCCATCCACAGAGTCCAGGCTGTTCAGGCCAAGGGTTGCCTGCAGGTCCGTGCTGAGCTGCCCTTAGTACCCCCCTCAGCCTCTCTCCTGTGCTGTCAGGGCCCAAAGTCTGGAGGGGGCCAGGGAAGCAGGGAGCTGGCCTGTCAGCACCACCCCGAGCACAGGCACACCTGGATGGGTTGCAACAGTGTCTCAGCTCAGCCTCAACTTTGCTCCAAAATCAAAGTGGAGGACAGGAGAAGGAGGAGTCCAGGCACTGGGGGCAGGCCCTTCTGAGCCTGCAGGGGTGGGGGCCTTCCCAGAGAGCACAGGGATGTCCAGGTCTGCAGCTGTGGCTGGGCAGCTGCAGCTGCACCTGCACCCAGGAGGGCAAGGCACCCACCCCTCCAACTTGGAAGCAGGCAAGGCTTCCCCCTGTTCCCAGCTCCTGTTGGCTCCATGGAGCACACAGCCCTGGCCACGCCTCCCTCACTGCAGCCAGTGTCATGTTAGCGTCCACTGCAGATGGGCCGCTGCTTCCATCAATACTGACAATAATTGATTATGTTCCTGGTTTATGTATTTACTATATTATACTTTTCATCATCATTTTGAAGTGTACTCTTTCTACCTATAAAAAACTTTACTGTAAAATAGTTTGCTGTGTTATGTTGGCAGCAGCCTCATACATCTCATTTATGATGTAACTTGATTGTTTAATTTTCTCTTGTGCTTGGGCTAATCTTTTGTTGTTTTGTTCCTCATGATCCAAGGGATACAAAATCCATGACTAATGTTGTCAATAGGTGGTGTTGTCAATAAGTGATTGACTGGGAAACAAAATTAAAACTGATTAAGGACTACAAAGGTGGAAAATCAGGGGTGGTTATTGCTCATCAGTCTCATTTTGTCATAGCTACAATCGTGAAGAACAAGAACAAAGTGATAGAAGGTGTTTAAGAATCTGCTTGATTAGGTTAGGAGTTTGAGACCAGCCTGACCAACATGGTGAAACCACGTAAATACTAAAAGTACAAAAATTAGCCAGCCATGGTGGTGTGTGCCTATAATCTCAGCTAATCAGGAGGCTGAGGCAGGAAAATCGCTTGAACCTGGGAGGCAGAGGTTGCAGTGAGCAGAGATCGAGCCACTGCATTCCAGCCTGGACAACAGAGCAAGACTTCGTCTCTAAACAAAACCAAACCAAACCAAGAAACAGAATCTGCTTGATGGAAGGCAAAGAAGCTTACAAAACTTTGAGAATGACTTAGATTAGATATGGAGAAACTTCTCATGACCTGGATTTAAAAGCAGACACAGAAGTGTATCCTTCTCAGTATTATGACAATCGCAGCCAACGCAAAAAGTTTGTTTGCAACATTGAAAAAAAGATTGAACCCATTTCACAGGTTCTAGCTTGGATGAAATTCTGGCTTTGATGCAATTCTGGCTTTGATGCAAGCTTATTTATATGTATTCTTTTAAATTTTATTATTACTATTTTATTTATTTGAGACAGGTTCTCACTCTGTCATCCAGGCTGGATTATAGTGTCACAAACATCACTCCCTTAGCCTTGACCTCCTAGGATCAAGTGATCCTCCCACCTCAGCCTCCCAATATTCTTGATTCTGGTTTCTTTGGATTTCTCTTGCTATCTCTCCGCTCAACAATGTAGCTGAAAATAATTGTTAAGATATATCTTATGAAACATGTTAAAATATAAGATAACTGCTATCCTAGAACTTATCTTCAGACATCTGGTCTATCATATTTTCAGAAACTGACAACCTGTTTTGATGCAAAACAGTGTTCTATTTTATTAGGACCAGAATATTTTACTCACTCCATTATATTTCCAGTCCTAAGAACCAATTAATGGAGTCAAAACTAATTTGGAAACATAAATTGATTTATGAATCTTATTTATGCCATGCCAATTCAGATTTCTTAAATATAGAGTCTATGAATTTTTTTCTCTTTCAAAATATAGAGAGGTTTTAGTTACCTTATTCTGAATTCTAGCTGTTCATGTTAGAAAGCCCTAAGTAATCTAATATATTAAAATATTTTATTGTGTTATATTCCACCCCTAGATAACACAAAGAATGTAACTAGGAGGTAGTAAAACTATGATATTTGCAATAGTTAATAAAAATTATGGGCATAAAGTTCTTTTCTAGGTTACCATTTTATCTCTAACATTTAGCTCAGAATAAATCCAAATTCAGAGCTAAGTTTTTATTTTTAGAGCAAAATATCTTTTAAAAAATGTACTACATTACTTTTCCCAACTTTAAAATATACGTTTTTGAAAGAAAGTTATAGAGGAATTCTTAAACATAATAATACTAAAAAAGTGGCAATACCTTGTAATGCAAACAAAATAAAAAATTTGATCTATTATTCATTCAAGTTAAATATTTTCTCTATGCAAATATTATCAAATTTTAGTTATTTAAAGAGATAATCAAAATATGCAGTCAAGATGTAGGAGAAATGTATTATTGATGTGTGCTGGGTAGTTAGTTAATAAAAAATATATATTATCTGAATAATGTGATTTGGGGATTTTTAAAGTTTTTTTTAAAAAATTGCAATTTTGTGGGGTTTTTGGTATTATTCTCAAGAGCTTTAACAAAAATCCTTTCTCCTTTTTCCATTTCCAAATTGTATTTTCAGCTACTTTAATAACATAATTAATTAGTAAATTTGAATATAGTGTCCAACTTTTGAGTAAACAAGGTCACAAATTTGTGTTCTACTACATTACTGTTGCCTTTGTACTTTTAATGAAACAAAATAATAATATTCCTTTGGATCAATGTGTGGTAATCATTTTTGTAATATTGTAAATTTGTGATTACTCAAGATTTAATAGTAAATTCATTAATCTTACATAACTGACTCATTTGCATAAATGTCTGTTTTGTATAACAATTATCCTTACAAACTGCTCTGTTTAAAGTGGAAACTCATTCTCAAGTGTTTTGTATACTATACAGAGACATTAGTACACTTATCTACAGTATTTATGATGATTGATTGCATGTTCAACTTGACTGGGCCACAGGGTGCCCAGATATTTGGTCAAACATTTTTTCTGGGTGTTTCTGAAAGGATGTTTTCGGGTGAGATTCATATTTAAATCAGTAGACTGAGTAAAGCAGATTGCCTTCCATAATGCAGCTGGACCTTATCCAATCAGTTGAAGTCCTGAATAAAACAAAACTGCCATCCCTCCCTTGGATAAGAGATAATTTTTCCTGTTGATGGTGTTTCAACTGGGACATTGGCTTTTTTTTTTACTGCTTTCACACTTAAACTAAAATATTAGCTTGCTCTGGGTCTTGAACCCGCCAGGCTTCAGATTAGAACTATACATTTAGGTCTCTTGGTTCTCAGACCTTTAGATTCTGACTGGAACTAAACCATAGCTCCTCTAGGTCTCTAGCTAACTGATTCACACTGCAGGATTTGGTACTTGCCAGCCTTTATAATTGTGTGTGCCAGTTGCTTATAATAAATCTCTCTCTCTCTCTCTCTATATATATATGTGTGTGTGTGTGTGTGTGTGTGTGTATGTCTGTGTGTATTCTATTGGTTCTGTTTCTCTGGAGAACCCTGACTAATACAAAGTTATAAATATTTCAATTGGAAAAAAATATATAAGTGACTTCACTGTATATATTTGTTTTGGTGGAGAGAAAAAGATGCCATCACAAACACAACTCAAGGCAAAGATTTTGACTATAATTCAAGATAAGGGAAAAATTTTAAAATGCTTTCTTTATATGCTGTGTTTTTTCCTCGAAAGAGTTTCTGTTAATGACAGAAACTCTATTAAAAACTAATATATATTTATACATTTATATTGTACATTTAATAAAATGTACAAATAGACCACTAACTTCAGATAATACATTATCTCATAATCTTTTATGCATTTGGCTTATGAAAGCATTAGATTTTGCATTGTTTTGCTGAAATAGAGACATTCTGGCTTTATTGAGTCATTTTCATAATTTTTTGGTAATTGTATAATTAAGCAAAGGCACATTCCAAAATGTAGCTCTTTATATTATGTAAAATATAAAAAAATGCTAAGTGATCGCCATAATAGTTTAAAAAGAGTAAAGCTGTGAATGAAGCTTTTATACATATGCTTATTATAAATATCCTACAAATAAATAAAATAAATAACAGCACTTATGAAGAAATTAAAATTTAAGCAGATGTTACTGAAAACATACTTGAGGTGTTTATGTTAAAATGTTTGCAAAATCCAAAACAGAATGCAAATGGTTGCTCATTTATAAAATGCTTTTCACATACTTTTTTTTTAAACTGGGACTATAAGTTAATCAAACAACACACAGTCCACATTTCTAGATACACAATTTAAAAAATGACTTTTCATGATTTGAAATCAAACAAATATACTATACTACACTTTAAAAGCTTTTATAATCTTTAAGCCATTTTCAGGCTTTACCAAGACATCTCCACTGCCTAATTTGTTTAGGGTAAATATTTCCGCTAAAAAATTGAATACTTTCCTTCAAATCAGTTCTGTGCTATCTACAGATTATTATACATTCTTAAAACGATAACATTTTGAAATGCATGAAAACATTATCATACTTCTTAAAGTGATCTTCAAAGTGCTCATTCTTGTCCTGGTCTAGGTGATCCTATGTTCCCCCAACTGTGTTTGATTTTCTATATTGACAATTTCCAGGTTTACCTGGTGAAGAAAACTCCAGTTCTCTTTTCCTTACACATTTGATATTAATGCGATATCACCTAGATATTAATCTGTTCCTTTGTAACTGTAATATATAGCTACCATCATTCTGGTTAGTTCTTAGGAAAGTACAGACTATAAATAAGATGATCTGATTTTCAGTAAAGCTCTCTTCTTCTCTTGTATACTTTGATGTACTTCTTGCCACAGTGTTGCACGAGCTTTGATTTCTTTTTCATCAAAATCTCTGCTACTACCATCATCATTTTTATTTTGGGAACCTCTCTTCTTTTTCTGCTGTTTTTTCTTTTTTTTTTTTCTTTTTCAAAATCAGTGTCATTGCCTGACACTTTTACTTCGTCTTTGTTTACTGCAGTTTCACACTCAATAACCCCATCTGCCTGATTCTGTAGATCCTATTTCACTGGAACAATGGCATGAGCACTTATATATATATTTTTTTGATTTAGCAGTTTTCTTAGATACTTAGGATTCTATTTCCAACCTCTTCTTTGATCTGTTCTTGTCAGTATCGACTTGTCTATTTTATTCTGGTTATTTCTCTGCAGTGCAGATAAGCTGATCTTTCTCAAACGTCTGCCATTGCCTGCCTTGAAAATTTAATCAATTCTGCGTGGAGGAGTCTTCTGTGATACTATCTTCTTTCTCTACCACTTGCACTTTTTGGTTTACAATCACATAAGAAAGTTTCTCAAGTATAGTTATACATATTCATATTTCTCATCTTCAAAGTCAATAGATTGTGATGATACGATTGTTTAGATTTCTATAAATTCTGTATACTTGCAACATCCTAATTTATTACTACAATCCATTTCAACCATCCTCTTCAACAACAGTGACTGGCAAAATGTCAATTGAAGTGCTGAAGCTACATGAGCAATCTCATAGGAAAGCTTCATAAAGTTTCTAAGGATACCAAGTTTGAAACAAGAGATTTGCTTCTCAACTTTGGTTCATTTTTATTTTTTGGGGAGATTATATAATTTTTTTTACTGAAGTACTCCTTGACATTATCTTAATATACATTGTTGAGCATCTAAAGATTTTAATCCCAGCCATATGAGATAATTATAGAATTCTATTCTTCAAACTGGGTAGCTAAAAGGGGCTTCACTGTGAAAGGTAATCATCTCTGATCAGCTATAGTGTTAGAATATTATCACTTAGTATGCTAAGTAGATTGTTGTTATACTGGGGCTCAAATTCAGCTAAACTTAAGAGCAAAATATTATATACTTATATTTTTATTTCGATGAACAAATAATACACAAATCTGTCTTATAGACATTAGGATCTGGTCTCCTCTTTAGCACATTGATATAGCCAAGAACATGGAAAAACTGAATAGATAACCATAAATTTCAACATGCATTGAGTAAAAACTAAAAATTGTGTCTTTCTTATTGACTTTGAAAACTATCAAAGCACTGCTAAAGTTTATGGCTCAAGTACTTGCTATGTCGTCAAATTCTTTCTATGTTTTCAGGACTGTTCATCAGTTAAAGTAGTGAAAGCTTCGGCTGTCCTCATGAGTATCACTTTATTTCATCATTTTCTTGGATAGTATTTTGTAACAGCCTTGATAATTTTAAAAAAACTTTCTTTTACGGTTCTTTTTTTTATCTTTAGAAATAATATTTTGCTAATGATGCCACACAGATCTTGCCTACATTTTCTAATATTCTTTAGCTGGATTTTCTCAGTCTTCTGGTCAGGGTGTCTGATGGTGGCATGTTTGGACATGAACCTCATGAAGGAGGTGAAGAAGTCGTTCCTACTGACATTGTATTGGAACTGCTTCCTGCCCATGGCATCCTCCTTTTCTTTTCATTCTTACCCCTCTTGCTGCATGATCCTGCGTGCTGCTGCTGCTGCTCCCAGCATGCCAACCCAGTGGGATGTACCTCTGACTGCGTGGTGCTGCTGTTGCCATTTCTAGCTCACCTATTTCTCTTTTAATTTTAACTTTTATTTTAGGTTCAGGGGTACACGTGCAGTTTTATTATATGGGTAAACTTGTGTCACAGGGGTTTATTGTACAGATTATTTTGTCACCCAGCCTAGCACTGGGTGTACTAAGCCTAGTACCCAATAATTCTTTTTTGATCCTCTCCCTCCTCCCGTCCTCCACCCTCAAGTAGGACCCAGTGTCTGTTGTTCCCCTCCATGTGTCCATGTGCTCTCATCATTTAGCTCCCACTTACAAGTGTAGCTCACCTATTTCTAACATTCAGCTCAGGACCTTATTGTAAACGTTTGATTTGTGCCACAGCAGTGTTTCTCTAAATGTCCGATGTCAGTATCTTTGTCTCCTCGGATGTTCCCCAAATATGCAAATTTCAAGAAGTCAGACCAACTGGATCTGAATCACTTAGAGTTGGGACTGCAATGTAAAAGTTTAATAGGACTTTGATAAAAAGCGTGAGGTATGCTGTACTTGTGAGTGAAAACATACTATGATCAATCAAACTGATCATTGCGTTTAATGAGCAATGTGAGGCAGTTAAGCTGCTGAGAAGAGAGGGGAAGGTGAACTTGAGGCACGGAACAGAAAAGTACTGCACTCTTGTCTAAGTAATTTAGTTATGCACCTATTCAACAAATGTTTATCAAGTCCCTATTATATTTTAAACACAGCTCAGGACCCAGGTATCTTGCCATATGTGCTAGTGAATAAAATCAAAAGAATACTTCTCTTCATGGAACATGGAGTGAGCCTGAGGAGTGAGAAGATTAAGCGAATAATTTTACAATTTCCTTCAAGTAGTTTGGTAAGTTGCACAGCAACATTTCTATCTATCTATCTATCTATCTATCATCTATCTATCTATCTATCTATCTATCATCTATCTATCTATGTAACTGTTTTACCTGAGTATAAACTTCTGCTCCAAAACAAGAGAACTAGCCAATATCTAAGGGTTGCTGCCCACACTATCATTTCCCAAGGGAAACAGCAACATGGAAAACTAAAATTTTTAGCTACAATGACTCAAATAGTTTTTCTAGGAGATATCTGAAGTACAACCCTAATGCTATTTATGCAACTGAGATCACTATGTGTGGCTGTTAACCCAGGAATGGCAATAAACACAGAACACCAGTCAGGAGTTAAACCTACCCTGGTGACTGTGAGAGCCTGCCAATGCAACAGGTCAAGGGCAAAGGAACAAACATGGCTTTTTTATTGTTCAGTGTTCCATTATCTATACTTTTAAAATATGTTTAGTTGTATTAAGGTACTATTGATGTACAATAAGGTGTACAGTCTTAAAATGATGTCTGTAAGTGTGAAACCACCACCACAATCCAAATTATGAAAATTTCCATCAATCCCAAATGTTTCCTCATGTTTATTTGAAACTCATCTTCCCTTCATTATAGCTCCAGATAACAATATATACATAACCTAAATGTCACTGTATACTAGTTTGCATTTTCAAATATTTAATGCAAATGGAATCACACAGCCTGGCTTTCAAAAAAAGCGCAGCATAATGATTTTGAGAATTGTCCATGTTGTGTGTACCAATAGTTTATTTATTTTGTTGTGGTGAAAAAAGCACCATGAAAATATGGGTTTCTCAGTTCTACACAACACAAAATATAGCTTTTAACAAAGCTTTTGGGGTTTAGGACATTATTGCTAACTGTGAGAACAAGTTTTACAGCAGAAGTCTAGAACTTCCTCAGTTTATATAGCTGAATAGTTTGTATTGCTCTGTACTATTTTTTCTTCTAAAGTTTCTAATATTCTCTTAAAATGTATCTTTAGCTCCAGAAGATTAATTTGGGAATTTTAATTTGTGATCTTTTGCTTCTGTCATCTTCAAACTAATGCTTTCCTTCACCTTCTTAAACAGATGTAGTGTACATTTAATAGCTCTCTTAATGTTTTGGCTACTACCTCTATAATCTCCATTATTTTTGAATCTGTTTCCAATAATTGATTTCCTTACCATGAGTTGAATATACTGATGTTTTCACATGTCTGCTAATTTTTTATCAGATGCCAAACATTATGTATTCTGCATGGTTGAATGCTGAATACTCAGTATCCTTTTAAATATTGTAGAACTTTGTTGTGGAATTAGGTTATGTGAGTAGGAAATGCTTGATCCTTAAGAGGTTTGCTTTTAAGCTTTGCAGATACAATAAAGTCTAGGGCTACCTCCGTGCCATTACTAAGGCAATATCCTTTTCAGAACTTCACTTGATGCTTCTCGTGTAGGAGATATTTCTACTCTGACTTATAAGTAGCTGAATTATTTGCAGGTCTTCTTGAGCTCTGAGGATTTCTCTACATGCTCCTTTTTAGTGGTTTTTTCCCTGGCTCTGTTTCTTTTCATCCATGACCTGTTCACTATTCAGCTAAAGACTTGAGAGGAACTCTCTTTGGATCTCCAGAGTTCTCTCCACAGTTTTCTCCCCTTTGGTACTCTAGCATGCGATCTCTGGATGTCTGGGCTTAGTGAGCTCTGAACTTCGTGTTCTCAACTCTGGGGAACCTCTGGCCTTTTCTAGTGTTTCTACTCCGCATCAGTGTTACTGCTGCTTGTAATCTCTCTGCAATCGGTTAGCTCAGCCAATTCTGTGGTTCATCCCAGGTACTTCCATTCGCTCAGGAGTAAATGTCCTGTATTATCTATTGTCCAGTATGTGAAAACTCTTGTTTCACATGTTTTGTCTTGTTTGTTGGTTATTTAAGGTGAGGTGATAAATATACTCTATTTTACTACATCATGGAGAGAGGTAGAATTCTCAACATTATGTTTGAAAATTAATTTGTTAAAATTTCTCCTCTGTTTAGTGAAATCGACTTTGCAAGAAAGAAAACATTTCACACATACATTCCTACTTCAAAAAATTTAAACACAGAGATTTTAGTAATGACTGAATTTATTAAAACATCAGTTATATTCATCAGTTAAACGTCACAAGATTTGTTAGCAAATTCAACCAAATATCCCTTTAGACAGATGACAATAAACAAATGACAGTTATATATAACATAAATGAATTTCATATTGTTGAACCAAAAAGCTATGTACAAAAGAATTTATATTGTGTGAGTCCATGCATGCAAATATCAAAAACATGCAAGAGTAATCTATGGTATTAGAAGGTGTAATCTATGGTATTAGAAGGTATAATCACAGTTAATTTGTACACACACACAAAAATGTGATGATCATACAATAAGAAACTTCTTGGGTGCTGGTAATGTATTTCTCAATATACCTTGCAAATATTTTCTCCAGTTATTTTTAGCTTATGTGGATTTGTTATGTTTTAGTTGTATGAGAAATTTTCATTTGTAGCTGGTAAAATTTATAGATATTATATCTTTTTCTATTTTAGCATTGAATTCTTCTAAAATATTTTAGATTCAATTTTTTATAATTGTATTTAAATATTTGCTCCATCATAGCAAAAATCTGTGCTCCAACAACATATGTTTTGAAAACAGGAGTGAGCTATCCTTTCTATTACATGTTTTTTGTTTTGTTTCGTTTTGTTTTTTTGCCTATAGAAAGCAGCTACTTTGTTCAAAACCATTTTTTATATCTTAATTTTATAGACAGATTCTTGCTTTCTTGCCCAGACTGGAATGCTTCAGTCTAACAATTCAGATGCTTATCTCCTATGGAAACACCTTCAAAAACACACCCAGAAATAGTTTGCTAGCTATCTGAGCATCCCTTAGCCCAGTCAAGTTGACATACAAAGTTAACCATCACAGTGATAAATTAAATGCTTCTGGAGCATTTTACACTGTGTAAACATACAGATATCTATGAGGCAATACTATATACATACAGTATGTGGATGTGTATATACAGATCTGCATATATATTATATAGACAAACATACAGATACTATATATATAACATATATATAATTGCCTCATGTGTTATGCTAGTTATGAGTTATGCTAGTTTCTGAGTTTCATTAAATAGTTCTATTGTACTCTTTGTCTATTTTATTGTATTAGATAACTTTCAGGAAGGATGGTATGTTACTGTGTTAGTTTAACTAAATATCTAATCAGTTTAAATGAACTTGATTTTATAAAATTATCTTCATTGCTTATAAACGCATGTACTTATGAAAAACCAAAATCCACTTTAAAAAATTTTTCTTTATCAAAAAATGATCTAAAAAAGGATGGAAATCCAGGAGATAAAAGAATAAAATTTACAAAGAATCCCAGTGTCTTCTTAAAGGTACAATATGATTTTTTTTTTTTAATCAAAAGGCCCTAATTCAAGTTTTGTGAAGTGTTACATGAGGGTTTAGCTGTGTGATTCCTGATAAAGTCAGTGATCCTCATGGACTATAATGGGAATCACACAGCTACAACCCCAGGAATCACTTTGCACATTCAGTTATGTCTATAAAACTGTTTAGGCAATTTAGATATTATTTTGCTTCAGTAAGAAGAAATAATTTAGTGTTTCTAAAAGCTTTTAGTCTCCATCAAAAAGCACAGACTAAAACAGTTTAATATAATTTTAAAGAAAGAAATGATCAACATAATTAAATGTTGTGAAAATGTTTTGGCACTACTTAATTTCATATCATGTAATAAAATGAAGAAATATAGTACAATGACATGAACATTTAAATGAGAACGCAGCATCTACCATGAATACCGGGTCTGGTGACTCCAGAGTCAAAGTACTTTTGGAATTTTATTATTTTCATCATTTGTCATCTTTTCCATGCAAATAACAGTGATCATAAAACAATGGTACATTCCCTTAGAAAATTCAGAGGAGAAAAAGAGAAAAAATAAATCTTGTGTTTAAAATTTATTCATTTATAAATAAAAAATTGGGCAAGTTCGTATCTAATTTATCAAATATCTTTTACTCCTTTTCAATTTTACTGTATTTCTTTCTTTTTATTTTCTCACAACAAACACATATGCTCACACCCAAGCACCTATGCACACACATGAATGACTGTGAAGATACCCAAAAACTTTTATTTCTATATATTTTGGTAGCTAAGAGGGTTTTTCTAAAGCCAGATTTCTCAAAAGGAAATCTATCCCAGACCACTTTATACATAAGTAGGCATCAATAACAGCCTAACCTCTTTGTATGTCAGTTTTCTCTAATCTGTAAAATAGGGATACTATTTGATCTATATCGTAGCATTATTATGAGGAATACATGTGTTAACGTGTGGAACAGAACTTTTACATATTATAAGATCTCTAAATAACAGCTAATACATTTAGATTATTTACATCCACATTTCAACTAGACATTTTACATTATGCATACTTTGCCTAAGGGTAGTGGTAAGGTGTTTAAAAATTTGGACACTAATCATAAGCATCAAACATTGTGCTTGACATTATATTGTGCATTCTGTAAGTGAGCTATAAATTTGTATATATTAATATGCTTATTTTGACATATGAGGAAACAAGTGCATAATAGTTAAGTGTGTTATTGAAGGTCATGAACTTAGTTACTGGTAGAGCTGTAAATCAGACTTTGATTTTCTGGCAGCATATTAATTCATGCCAAAACAATTTTGTATATGTTGGATAGGTGCTGCACGAAAGCTCTGAACAAAGATAACAAGGTCCCTTCTCTGATACTTCTCATGTTGCAGCAAGAAGTGAGAAAAAACAAATATGTTAATAAATACAAAAAAAATTTAACAATGATAATTTTCCAAAGAAAATAAAATGAGATAATTTAGAAGAAATAAATAGATAAAGAAGGATTATTTTAGATTAGAGTTATCAGGAAAAAGCTGTTAGCAGAGTTAATGTGTGAACTGAGAAGTTAATGATGTGAGGGACTTCCCAGTCGATCTAGGGGTGAGAGTGCAGGGTCAGGTTTCAAGACAATGAGAACTATAAGAATAAAGACCTTGGTGAGAGAAATAGTGGGATTAAGGATGCCAGCTTGAGTGAGTGAGTGAATGCTAGAGATTATTGGGAGCCCGGTGGAGTGGCTCAGGCTTATAATCCCAGCACTTTAGCAGGCTGAGGTGGAAGGACTGCTTCAACCCAGGAGTTCAAGACCAATCTGGGCAACATAGGGAGACCCATCTCTACAGGAAATTAACAGCAACAACAAAAAAAGATTACTGGGAAGGGAAAGAAAATGATTGGGAATTGAATCATCTATGATAAGTTGATTTTGGATAAGTTAAGTATGCAATATCTGAATAGATTATTTAAATGGAAACATTGGATTGGGAATTGAAATATACGTGTGATGTGTAAGAGCAAAGTTATCTTTGAATGTATGATGTTAATTTCATTGATGGCACTGAATGAGGGAACTCATACAAAGAAGTGTAGGTGGAGAAAAGAAGAGGGCAGTGGGCCAAGCTTTGGGGTACTCTAAATTTTAACAATAATTTTTTCAAATGATCCAGCAAAATAGATAGAGATGAGGCAGTTGGATCTAGACAGAAAACAGATCATATTGTCATAAAAGCTAAATGAAACTTTTTTTTTCTCAAAGAGATAAGAGAGATCTTGCCTACAAGAAGCAGTTAAATGGTCAAGGATGATGAACATAGAAGATAGTTTACAACACGGATTTTAGTGGAATGATGTGATAAGAGGTCTGATTTCTCTGGATTAAGGGAGGACAAGGAAGTAGGAAATTAGAGGGTGTTGTTTGGGACAACTCTTCCAACAGGTATTCTAGAACAGGAGCAGAGACCTGCTTTAGTGGCAAGTAAAGAAAGGCTATGCATTAAATGTGAAAACATATTAGTAAAAGTAATAGACCATGTTAGCTAATAAAAATGATCAAATAGAGAAAGTTAATTTGATGATGCAGGAGAAAGACAGTAAATGGAAGAGCAAAATATTTAAGATGATTAGAATATATTGAATCTTGGACACAAAGAAAGGAGTTGGCCTTAGATTATCAGGAATGTATTATTCACTTGAAGAGGAGGAAAAGAAGAGAGTGATAGTCTAGTTAGAGCTGTTAGGCTCATTTAGGATGTTTTCTAACACCAACCACCAATTGTCTGAGACACCAAGTACGTGCCCTATGAATTATTAATAGTTGAATTCTGACACTATAATTGGAGTTAGAATTAGACTCAACAAGTCAAGGGCTCGGTATCAAAAGCGTACCCCCACTTCAGAGGCCAATCACAAGTCCGGGTCATTTATACTTCTGACTGCCTAGCTATAAAGTGAGGGTTCTTGCAATCTCCTCCTCAGCTTCCATAATTTGCTAGAATGGTTCACAGAAATTAGAATAGCATTTTACTTACATTTACTGGTTTATTATAAAAGACACAGATGCACAGCCAGATGAAAATTATATAGGGTGAAGGTCTGGAAGGATCCCAGTGCGAGAACTTCTGTCCCTTTGAGTTGAGGTGCACCACCTTTCTAGAACATGGATGCATTCACTAACTCAGAAGCACATCAAATCTTGCTGTCCAAGAATTTTTGCAGAGTATAATCTCCTGCTCTCCACATTTCTTCCCAGAATTTGTAGGTGAGGCAAAAACTTTCAGCTGTCTCTTCACTTGGTCTTTCTGGTGACCAGCCCCATTTGGTTTTATCAACAGGCCCCACACTAAGTCACCTCAATGACAAAAATTCAGGTATGATCAAAATGGAATTCTTAGGCATAACAAAAGACATTTCTACTACTCAGGAAATTTCCAAGGTTTGGGGTGCTCTGGGCCAGGAACCAGAGGCAAAGACCAAATATATTTCTTATTAATACCATAGCTGATATATTTGCACTATGAGATTACAGAAAAAACATTTAATTATATCCCTGTTCTTAAGAGTAAAGTGAAGTTGTTGAATTGCTTTGGTGGGTTAGACATCGAAGGAGGTAAGAGAATGTACAAAATATTTGTTTAGCCAACTAAGAAAGTAAATATACTCATTGAAATGAAGCAGAATTCCTGTAAAATGTCAAGTGCATGAGCTAAATCAAAGTATCAGATAATCAGTATTACTTGAATCAGGGATGAAGATAATGTTAAAAATTTCAAGTAATTGGTAATTAAAGGGGCTCAAAAAATTAAAGAGAGATCTAGGACATTGGGGACAACTCCCTAGGTCCTGCCTCTCCACATCAGACATGTGCTATCTGGCCCAGAATAACAAACTGAGTTTCTAATTATGTCTGCAAATCATTTCACACAGAAAGCAGAATTTTAGGGAATGAAATGTATGCATTTTATATTTCAGACAATTGTGTAGGTTATGATATTATTCAGAAAGCTCCATTTCAGAGATTCTGGGGTTTATTTAGTATAAGAAATCCTTTGGGGAGGGAGCATCTTGGTAAGTTTATTCAATAGATAATGGTCTTTTCTCCTAACAAACATTTACCTGGAAGTTCAGTTGCCAAGGGCCTGGATCTGTGCCTACTTCTCTTCCTTTTCCCTCAGAGGGGTTCCACCACCCTCCCAAAAGGAGCAAGACAAACATAGACCAACTGTTTTAACTCCTGATTTTTCAGTGCTTATCTTCAATTTGTGCACTTAGTGGTTTTTAAATGAGAGAAGTCATTAAGATTTTGCTGTTGTTTGTTTTGTAAGAGGAGTAGGGTTAATGGACTTGAAGCTTTGAAAAGGTTTAGAAAATATTAGCATAGGGATAACAGAGAAAAATGCTTAGGAGGTAGTGGTCTAGTAGTGGAGTGATGAAAGCCAAAACTTTAAAAATGGTATATTTATTGGTAACAAAAAATTTAAGATATGAAAGTGGAAGGTAGAAGTAAAATACACAAGAATACTGCAGAAGGTTAGTGAAAATTGAGAATCTGATTGAAGAGAAAGATATATATATTCTTCAGTTAAAACTTAACTGCTATAGAGAAGTTAAAGCGGCATGCATTTACATTGAACTCTTGTGAAATATTTTGTGAGTTAAGTGTCTGAAAACTATTGTGTTCAGTGTTGTTATTCTAAAGGCATAGACATTTTAGGGCTGAACCATGTTTTTTGCTAATGAAATCTACCTTTTAATGTTTATTCATAAGGTCCTAATTAATTGTCAAGTGCAATCCATCAAAACAAATTGAGATACATTTGCAGAACGTTGTGAGGAATCTGACCTTCACTAAATTTTACCTAGCTAAATCTTCTCTATACTCCTTTGAAAATTCCATCATTAAGCCAAACGTGTTTCCCAGTTGGCCTGGATGTCAAGGAAAACTATAATGTGAGCAATTGAATAAGTTTATATTATATATTTAATAATCAACCCTCTTCTACTCAACAGCCAACTCTGGCAGTCCTACAATTGCTGAGAATTAATAGTGGGGATAACATTATTTGCTCCCCATAGAACTAGAAGATTTTCTCCCTTTTAATCAAGTAAAAAACAAACTAGGTTAGAATCTGTGCATGACACATACATGCATTTCATACCCGTGACATAACCACACCATCAAAAGAATAGAAAAGAGTACGGGGCTGTATGTTATAATTGGTGAAATCTTCCAATAGCAAAAAAGTTACACCAGGCCTACTGAGTTAATAATAAAAATATATCAATTAAGTTGTATGACAAATACCTATTGAACTTAAGAACAGCTTAGGTAATTCTAGTAAAGCAGAAATAATTTTGACCAGTAAAGCATTCTGGATACTATTTTAAGTAGTTTGGCATTAATTGCAGATTAAAGTATGTGATAGTAAATTAGGCAGTTCAGATTATTAAAAATGTCCTGTTTTCCCCCAGTGCTGAATTAACCTGTAAAGTGTAAACTGCATGTTTACTTGCTTCACCTGTAAATATTCAGTATTAAGTACTGAACTAATTATTGATCAGGTATCCTAGGAAAAGAAAAATGATTAAGACAATAACTATTAATATATTTATATTTACATAATTTGCAATGTCCTGGGAAGAGAGACAAGTATAATATTAGCAATATAACATCTGTAGATCATATCACAGATTTTAATGGAAAAAAAAACAGTCATGGTGGAAGCTCAGATCACAGCAAGATCAACGCTCTTAGAGTCTTGAAGAACTATTTATTTTAGGAAATGGTGCCTGTATGTAAGATTAAACTTTGTTAGCAAAATTCCCTGAGCCAGTCAAAATATGGAGGGAGTTATACAGTCATGTGCAACATAGTGATAGACTGCATGTACAGTGTGGTCCCATCAGATTATAATGGAGCTAAAAAATTCCAATTGCTTAGTGACATAAAAGCCATCATAATGTCCATCTGAAATAGATTACTCAATGTTTTGTGATGATGCTGGTGTACACAAACCTACTGGGCTGCCAGAGGTGTCAAAATATTGTAAGTACAATTATATAAAATATGTAATACTTGATAATGATAATAAATGATTATGTTAATGGTTTGTGTATTTACTATCGTTTTTATCATTATTTTACACTGTACTCCTCTATTTATTAAAAAAAAAGATAAGTGAAAAACTATGCAGATTCTTCAGGTGGTATTCCAGAAGACATTGCGGCTCCATGCATGTTATTGACCTAAAGGCTTTCCAATGAGAAAAGCTGTGGGGGTGGAAGACAGTGATATTGATGTCCTAACCCTGTGTACGCCTAGGCTAATGCATGTAGTTGTGTCTTAGGTTTCTGCAAAAAAGTTTAAAAAGTAAAAATAAAGAATAAAAAATATTAGAAATAGAAAAAAGCTTATAGAATAAGGATATAAAAAGGGAAATATTTCGTATAGCTGTAAAAAGTGTTTGTGTTTTTAGCTAAGAGCTATTACAGGAGTCAAAAATTAAAAAAAATAAATAAAAATGTTTAGTACTTTGGAAGGCTGAGGCGGGCGGATTTCCTGAGCTCAGAAGTTAGAGCTTCTGAGCAACATGGTGAAACCCCGTCTCTACTAAAATACAAAAAATTAGACGGGCATGGCGGTGTGCGCCTGTAATCCCAGCTACTTAGGAGGCTGAGGCAGAAATGCTTGAACCCGGGAGGCAGAGGTTGCAGTGAGCTTAGATCGCACCACCGCACTCCAGCCTGGGCAACAGCGAGACTACATCTCCAAAAAATAAAAACAAATAAAAATGTTTTTTAATGTTTAATTTTTTAAGCAAAAACGTTACGGTAAGCTAAGATTAATTTATCAATGAAGAAAAATTTATTTTTAAAATATTTAGAGTAGCCTTAGTGTATAGTGTTCGTAAAGTCTACAGTAGTGCCCAGTTATATCCAAGGACTTCACATTCACTCACCACTCACTCATTGACTCACCCAGAGCAACTTCCAGTCCTGCAAGCTCCATTCATGGTAAATTTCCTATACAGAGGTTTTAAAAAAATCTTTTATATCGTATTTTTACTGTACCTTCTCTATGTTTAGATACACAAATACCATTGTGTTATAGTTGTAATGGTTTGTATCTTCGTGCAATACAACATTGTGTACATTTGGTATCGGTATTCAGTACTGTAACATGCCATACACGTTTGTAGCCTAGGAGCAATAGGCTATACTCTATAGCCTAGGTGTGTATGTAGTACCATATACCATGAAGACTTGTATAAGTACACTCTATGTTGTTCACACAGTGATGAAATTACCTAAGGATACGTTTCTCAGAACATATCCCTTAACATTGTAAGGCAATGCATGATTTATGTCAGGTTGAGACAATGTGAACTGATTCCCAGAGTGTACATGAAATGTTTGGGGTGATAATATTAAGAGGGTGGGTTGGGCCCATAATTTCAAGCATTATGAAATATACTCATTAAATTGTTTTATATCCATTTTAAATATCATCACAAGTCAGAGAGAAATAAGATGCCTACAGAAAATTGTAGAATTCTGTAAGTAGTCAAAATAATGTTTCCTTCTTTTCTAGATATAATAAATGTTATTTATTTTATAAATGATATTATAAAAGTAAATTATGCCTTAAAACATTTAATTAAATATTTACAAATGTGCTTCTCCTTAATGAAACAATAAGATTGTGGGAAAACAGCATTCTACCATTTTTGTAGTTAACACCATTAGGAAAAATGAAATGTGACTAGCAATTGCAGCAAGGCAAGGTATTAAGGGTGCAAGGCAAAGCAAAAGAGGGAATTGCTCAAATGTAGAAATAACACTTCCTCATAGAAAGTCAAATGTTACACTTTCTCAATATAAAGAATATATTACTCTAATATAAAATAATTGTATTCTTTGATTCAAATATCAGAAATAGGTATATTAAATCTGTAAGCTTAGAAATTGAAGGGAAAATTGATCCAGATAATTGATCATTTTGACACTGAAAGAAATAGGATTTTAAGGAAATATTCATTCATTAAAGGATTCAGATTCTGAAAGGTATTGATAACTGTTTAAAATAAAATGAATATCTATGAAACAGTTCCAGTGCTAGGTTGGCAATAAAAGGAACAATTCAATAGAGCAAGATTTATCACCAGAATGAGGAAGATCATTGACAGGAGGGCAATGGAAATATAATTGTGTTAGATGGTGTAATAATAAAAACGTAATAAAAAGGTCAAAGGCTTATAGGCTCATAAAACATTTTGAAAGGTGAACAATTCATATTCTATTAGCCAGACAAGAAAAAATGTGTATATGATATAGCTACTTTTCCCCATAGTTTAGGAAAATGTTCTTTGCTAACCCATGCAAAGCTTAAGAGATTTGTACCCTAGAACATTATCCTGCAAACCTATTTCTTCTCTGATAGAAATGAAGGCAACATTGTTTACCAATAGATGTTGATAAAATATAAGAAAGTCCTAGCCTACTATAATATTGTATTATAATTTTTCTTCTGTATTTTTGATGCATTATCCTGACCACAATGGTGGTTAGCAAATATTTTCTTTTGTTTTATTACTAGCAGTAAAGAATTTCAGTCCTAGGGCAAATTCACAGGGAAATTTATTATAAGGATAACTCCTAAACTTAGCTAAATAATTTTAGATATTTAAGGTTAATACTGACAGTAGCATAGAAAGACTATGCACAGTGATGCAACAGGGAAAATCTATTTGGCTTCCCCACTGTCACTTACACACACACACACACATATAACATTACATGCTCATCATATATACTTTATTTTGTGTCTTATATATTATATTTCATGCATTCAAAGTGACAGAATAAGTCAGTAATTAATTCCAAGAATAATAAACTCCTAGAAAGCAATAATACAAAAAATAAATAACAAGTGAAAACTGGAAGAATAAAAAGTCATGAAAGACGTTCATAGAAGAGGAAACACCAATTGCCGAAAAAAAAAAAAAGATATGAAGAAAGGCTAAAGCTCTTTGATTTTAAGGGACATGAACATCAAAATTTCTTTTCAAGTAAGATTTTACGTGCAGTCCATTGGCAGAAATTCAGTCTGACAACACCAAATATTGGAGAAGATGTGGATCAGTAGGATTATTTGGTCATTGTGAAGGGATAGGAAGTGCTGAACACTTTAAAAACAAAAGTGGTACTGTTTTTCACATTGGGAACATCTGTACCAAAGGACAAGGACAATAATGTTTATAGCTTTGATCTGTTGGTGGTAGTTTAAAAACTAATTATCTGAAAACAATCAAAATGTCTGTTGATAGGAAAAATGTATACATAAATTGTATATTCACACAATGGCATATATTACAGTAGGTGCAATTATGCAATGATATGAAAGAATCCTAGTAACTTAACCGTGAGTTGCCAAAAAGAAAGTCCTGAAGTAATAACATGATATTTTATAATGTCCAATCAAAACTAATCTTATATCATTAAATCATACATATATTTGTAATAAAACTATAAAAATTTAAATAGGAAAGAAATCATGGTGTCCTCAGACGGGAAAACATCTGTGGAGATGGTAGATTGAAGATTTAGGGAGAAAACCATGAATAGACATAAGAAACAGGTCATTTCATTGTTGTTTGGTTGGAAAGTCAGTTTATTCATGTGAATCATGCTATAGTAAGTTCTTAATTGAATCATTTGTTTACTTTTTAAAATAACAAAAGGCCATATATGGAAAAAAATAAGCTTAATATAATTCAGTGTATCAGGAACAAAAACAATCACCATAATAAAACCTGTGATATAAATTCATATTGTATGTATAATTATTAGGTAAATAAATAGTGAATAGAAGAGCCAAATTTGTCAACAATATTTTTAAGTTGTTTTAGTCTATAAAAGTAAAATGTATGAGTAGGCCTCCAAGTGTCATGGCTCCATTTTTCTATAAATCAAATTCCTCAAACTTTCTTAACTCCACATTCTGCATATAGAAAATTGGCATAATTATGTCAATTTGCATAGTTATTTGGGGAGATTAATTGCAATTATATGTGTGAAAAAAATGGGAAGTATATTTCCTCAATAAATATTAACCTTAAAACTCCTAATGGTGGCAGACTTTCCCTCTACTAATATTACCTGGAGATGTTCCATATTAAAATCAGATGTATTGGATTAGCAACAGACACTATCTATTATGTAAGCTCATCTTTCTGATCATGTCCTCAGAAGAAAATCACAGACAGCCCAGTTGTTTGTAGTGGGTATCATACCACATGTAGTGCTGTAGAAGTTCTTATTTTTTACTGAACATTAATGTTACCAATATTCACCTAAAATGTTGTATGTCTCTTTAGTTCATTCTATTTTTATTGCTATATTATCAATCATTGTATTATATACCGAGATATGTTTTCACTTTCCTGTCAGTAGGCATTTTGTTTGTTTTCAAGCTTTTTAATATTAATAACATTATTACCATAATAACAATTTCCTGTTAATGTCTTCTGTTCTTTATGTGCAAAACATTCTCTTGAGTGTTTACCTCAAAGAATGCAGGCCAGAAGGTATACACATATTTATCATATAATGTAACTTTTTTCCATTTTGTTCTGTCCATTTTGACTCCTACCAGAAATGTGTAATAGATATGACTAATTTACTTGCTTTCCCTTGTGTGTTTTTCTCATATTTCTTATTTAACAAATTGAATATGAATAAGATAGTATTGCATTATAGTCTTTATTTGCATTTTCTTGTTTAATAGTAAAGTTGAACCTTTATTTTAAAATCTGTTTGTTATAACTGTTTCACCTGTGAAATTCCTGTTCATTTGTCTACCAATTTGTCCATTGGATATGTATGCTTTCAAATTGGTTTCACAGGATTTATGAATATTACTTCTTTGTTGGTTACAGATGTTATGAATATATCTCCTAGTTATTATCTTATAGTTTTATGGTGTCATTTTATAAAACAAAGTTTTAAATTTTAATGTAGTTAAATGTATCAATCTTTGTGTCTTGTCTAAGCAATTACTTCTTTATTGATAAACAAATGCACCTGTATATTCTTAAATTTGTTAAGTTTACTCCTGATATGTAAAACAGCTATAGTTAATTTTTCACATGCAATTAGGTACAGATCTAATTTTACATTTTTCGTGTCTTTTAATAGATGGCTCATGATTTATATTCTAGTTATTCTATAGTCCTTACTTTGCTCAGTGGTCTTCCAGGACATCTTTTGTAGCAAAGTTTCATATACATAGGGGTCTGTTTCTGGGCTTTCTATAGTTTTTACTTTTTATTTTTATTATACCTTAAGTTCTAGGATACATGTGCAGAACATGCAGGTTTGTTACAGAGGTATACATGGTGGTTTGCTGCACCCATCAACCCGTCATCTACATTAGGTATTTCTCCTAATGCTATTCCTCCCCTAACCCCCACCCCCTGACAGTCCCCAGTATGTGATGTTCCCCTCCCAGTGTCCATTTGTTCTCATTGTTCAACTCCTACTTATGAGGGACAACATGTGGTGTTTGGTTTTCTGTTCCTGTGTTAGTTTGCTGAGAATGATGGTTTCCAGCTTCATCCATGTCCCTTCAAAGGACATGAACTCATTCTTTGTTATGGCTGCGTAGTGTTCTTCTGATACTTTTCATTCAGCTTATTTTACTACTCTCCATCCCATTTATTCTTTTCATTCACTTTCCTGTATTTCTACAATACTACAATAATTTTTTCATAAAATGTTGTTAATTTTAACTTTATTTTTCCATAATTAATTAAAAACTTTATTCAATAGTATGATCATTTTAAATATTGTCTGCTTGTCTACCAGTTGATAATACAATTAAATACCATCATCATATTTATATTATTATATCAAATTTGTCCCCTGGGCAGAAACAAAAATATGATCATATCTATTTTATTTCATAATTTTTCTTTTCTGAATAATATTATTATTTCTCTATATCTTGCATGATTTTAATGTAGACAGCTTCAAAGTCTAATAGACACTGGTAAATATTTTTAATGCTGTTCCTCCCCAACACACACACAAATATCTTCCTCCAGAAAAAATCTGTCCATCTCCTTGCATCTCAATGGATGAATCTTTGGGCCCCATGCACTTTTATCTTGTTATCATGTCCTGTTCTGTTTTTTGCTTTTGTTAAATTTGGGTTTATCAAGGGCTCTGTGAACTTGAAAGTGGCTTTGCAAACTGCAAGATTTACTTTGCACAGCATTACCTGAAAGCAAAAATATAATATGCTCAAATATCATGATACATGCTATGTCTATCAACCCACCCATAATAGCACTCTTAAGCCTCCTCTCTAAGTTGCTTTAAGTTATTTAGAAAAAAAAAATCCTTCAATTTGTATTGCAAAGAATGGGTGTAGAGAGAGGATACAGTGCTTGACTGCTAAGCACTTCAGTTTAGGTATGCAATAGGTAGGTGAGATAATTAATTATCTGCAAAAGAGATGATACAGTAAGATAATTATGAGATTGAAATGTTATCCAGATTAGGAAAATACTATTTAAATCAGAGCTTTATAGAGTAGTAAAAGCTTGGCAAGACCTATAATTTTCAAAAGAGTAGATGTTCTTAGTCTTTTAGAGTTGGTGGGTGCTAAACTTGAGCATCTAAATTTGTACTTGGAAAGACACATTTATAGACCCTATGCAAATCATTTTAAAAATTTATTCAAATTATTATTTTAAAGTTATTTTAATTTTTTCCAAATACTTGGAGGATTCATATTGAGTTAACCAACTATTGAGCAGAAAGAGTGTAGGAATATCTTTCGGAAGATGTTAAAACATGTTTTGCTTTGTCAGGTAAAGGAAAGTTTTGCGAAAGAATAACATTATTTATTTCTCAATTTCTTCAAAATTTTTAGCAAAAGTTCTTAAAACAGGTGTCTATACGAGCTGTCTGCAATTTATTTCTCACCTTTTTTTTAATCCAAAAATACTCCATTTATCCTCCTCCTACAGCCACTCATACAAAGATGAGCAATGAGCTCGGCATGCCAAATTTAGTGGTCAATTCATAGACTAAACTTATGAGAATTGTTTAATACATTTGATCATCCTTCCTCTTTGAAACACAGGTTTACTAGGGCACCATATATTCCTACTTTTTTTGTTTGTTTGTTTGTTTTTACTCATGTAGTCACTCTATCTTAGATTTGTTGATAGTTTATTTCCATCATTCTAAACTCTACCATTTGGAGATCCTTCATGAAAGACAAGTCTCTAGCTGGCTTTGGCCAACTCAGTTCTTCCTCCTTTCTCACTTGTAGTTCTCAAGAATAACTGTAGAATATGCCTGGAATGCAAAATTCTGAGATGAAAAGACACTAGCTTGAAAAGCCCAAAATCTGTTTTAATCTCTCCTAGAGTAGGATGTCCTTTAATGCTATAGCCCAGTACAGGTTGTCCCCTGGTATAAAACCAAGGGCAGATTATGCTTTTACCACCTCTCAGCTGTGGTGCAAAGTGGGGCATGTGCAGACAAAACTTCATCCACAGTGGACAGCTTTCTTAAGTCTTAGGGAATTGGCTTACCATGAACCCTAGGCTTCTGTTGTCCTTTGCTGCCTGTCTGTGAATTAAAAAGTTGCTTTGCTTAACTTGTTATGTGAGTGTTCTGTCTCACCAGCTTCATGCAAGTGGATTGATACCCGTGCCTGGAATTTAGAGAGGTGTTTAGAGCCCTGGTATTGACACTGGCACATAGTAAAGGACTTCACATTGAGGGTTCATATTGAAGCCTGTGGTCTCTTTAAGAAATTTTAAATCTGATGTTAACAATGGTCAAATTTCTATCTACACTTATGACTTCTGAAGTCTAGATTTGTCCATCCCATGAACCTGCTATTTATGCAGCTTTTTCCCTCTCTGCAAAATCAATACTTTTCTTTCAGTTACTCAGATCTAAACTTTTGATTCTCCCTTGATTCTTTGTTTTCTCTCACAACCCACTTCAAGTTCATCAGCAAAATTGTGTAATTACTACCATTGGAATACAAAATAAAGAGGAGAGACTTATTTGAAATAATTGATTCACATGACTGTTGGAGATGTCTGGAATTCTACTGGCTGGAGGCACAGTGGGGAGTTGATGTTGCAGTTTGCGTCCAAAGGCAGTTGGAAGCAGAATTTCTTCTTTCTCAGTCTCAGTCTGAGCAGTCCTCAGTCTTTCTCTCTTAAGGCCTTCATCTTATTGGATGAGTCCCACCCACATTACGGGAATGTAATGAGCTTTACTCAAAGTCTACTGATTTAAATGTTAACATCATCTAAAAATACACTCCCAGGTGACATATAGACTTATATTTTACCAAATATCTAGATACCATGGCCTAGCCAAAGTTGAAACATAAAGTTAAACATCACATGAAGAATGAAGGTTCATTTGCCTTTATTGAATGCCCAAATTTCAACTAGTTAGTACTACAGTGGTCTAGATGTACACTCATAGATTTTCAGACTCATTCATGGGAAGACTAGAGGTGGTGTCACCTCTTTCCTCTCTGAAAATCATTTCACATAAACAGCACATTTATCTGGAACACTGAGAATGAGAATTTCAGACACGGCACAGGACTTGACTTGAAGGCAACATAGGTTCAATATTTTTCAGGCTGAGGGTCATTGCCTTTCCCAGAAATAAATTAAGAAAATAAAATATGCAGATTTGGATTTCTAAAGATAAACTCAGTGCTCTTTTCTAGTTGCCTGCTCCATTGTTCTAGCCTTGATATGAAGATATATATTTTAAAGATGATTCCAGTTTACAAACCTTTAAGTGCTAGGTTTGGGTAACAGAATGTAAAGAGCTGTAATCATGAGAGAAATGGTTAAGTCTCTTAAAGGTGATCTCTTCCCTTTTTTTTGTCTTTTCTTAGTCACATGTTTTACTAATATCTTTGGAAACTCCTCTCTCTTTGTACCTCCTCCCAACACACACACACACACACACACACTCACACACACACACACACACACACACGTATACACGTGTACATTCAGACCTGGTGGAAAATAGATGTATATCATACTTTAATTAGGTTTGTAGGAAAGACTTTGCCTTTCCTTCCTTGTTTTCTTAGTTATTATACATTGAATTTATCTTCAGTTGTGGCAGAGTAGAATTCAGGAAACTCAGGCAAATGCCACCATTTCTGTCACAGTGAAGCAGATAATTTATAGGAATTATTAATATGAAACAATTTAGTGACAAGCTATTGATGTAGAAGTTATGGGAAACACCTGGTTAGAAGAAAAAGTAGAAGCAAATGTGGAAGAATTATTTGGTTAATGAGAGGGAAAATGTAATATTTGCTTGTAAGTTTCCTGCAAACTTGAGATGAGCATAGAGGAATCCTTAAAAGCAGCAACTTGGAGGAAGATATACTGAGAAACCTATCCTATTTTTTATACCTTTGTTCTAGGATACAATGTGTTGTATAATAAAACACATCACTTGAATTTCTTGAAGTTCTGGTTCAAGCTTACAGCTCTAAGCACAATAACAATAAGTGTTAGCTACATTAGTGACATAAGTAGAGAAAGAATTTATGCAATTTTCAATGGCTAGATATAGACTACATATATTTTTCTTTTTCTCATCATTGCTGATCTTTGAAACTGTAGTTCATATAATTTTAGTTTTAATTTTTTCTAGCTAATACCATAACTCTCCAGGTTCTTTCCTGTTCATAATTCTTATGATTAGTTTTGATCTTTGGCCTTATTCCTGAACATTCTCATATATCTAATCATATTAGCTACTTATTTAGCCTGTAAACTTCACCTAGGAGATTTGAAAAGATAACATAAATTGAAATTCACAGTTTCCCTTTGTGTTAATTTGTGTCTACTATAAATGCAGGGGCTACATGTTATTTAATTTAGTTTTTATAATTATATACAGCATTATTTTGCTCTGAGAAGTCTCTTTTGGTTCGTTTAAATCAATGTTTTAATTATTTTTCTACATAACAAGTTCTTTAACTTTTGGTATATTAAAAACTAACAGTAAATTGAAACTTATCGCAGCTAAGTTATGGGTTACAAGAATTAAATGGAAGTCACAAAAATAAGCACAGAATTGAATGTCTAAATTTTATGAATACATAAAGTTACTTAAAAGTCATCTTTGATATGTGTTCTAATTAATCTTGCATCACGACAAATTGCTTATCAGTAATTTCTTGATTAGTTAATAACCCTCACCCAACGGCTTCATCATATTTCATGTGTCCACAAGGCATTTTCTTGTATCCGTCTCATCTCAAATTCACTAGCAAATATTCCACCAATTTATTCTTAATATTTAAATTTAAAGGAGAATTCACCAAAGCCAAGCAAAACTAATCTTAAGAAGGCAGCAATTAAATAATTAGAATTTTTAAAATTCTCAGTGTAAAATAAATCAAATCATATAGCAATATTCAAAAGTCATTTGATAGAGTTAATTCTTCACACTCTGCTAATAAAATAATATTCCCTGACCAATCAGTCCACCAATATTGTTAATTATAATTCAGTCTATAATGTTTTTTCTCTCAATAGTAAAAAACTAGAGGTTTCCTATTAAAGTAAGGAATAAACAAGATATCTGATAACACAACGTAATTTGAAATTTTTGCTGACTTTATATTAGTGCCATAAGGTGTAAAATAAAAATATAATGAAATTACTTGTATTTTCCTAAACTGAGGCTGTGTTTACATTCATTCTCTATATACATTTTTATATTCATTTTGTATTATATTTATTGTCATGTTTATTAATCTCTTACAGGACAATGTCTAAATCTACAGTGTTTTGTTTGTTTTAATTTCAGATATTTTAGTCTTTATTACAAAAAGTTCCAGTTAGTTCTTTTCTATATTTTCTGTTTCTCTCATCACTGTGTTCATGCATTTCTTTAAGTACCTGTTCACAGTAATAATGGCATTTTTAATGTCTTTGTCTGTATGTTCTTTCATTTAATTTACTTCTGAGTCTGTTTCTATTGACTAATTTTTTTTCTTATTACACATCATATTATTTTTTGCTTCTAGGTATATCTAGTAATTCTTTAGTGTGATGATGGACATTGTATAGTTTACATTGCTAAGTGTCTTGATTTTTTGTTTGTTTAAAGCAGGGATGTTCAATCTTCTGGCTTCCTTGGACCACATTGGAGGAAGACGAATTGTCTTCGGCCACAAACTAAAACTAATGATAGCTGATAAGCCAAAATAATTATTTAAAAATCTCATAATGTTTTAAGAAAGTTTATGAATTTTTGTTGGGCTGCATTCAAAGCCAGTACAGGTTGGAAGAGCTTGGTTTAAAGAGTGCTGGTCTTTTTTCTAGGAAGCAATTAAATATCGTACTTCAGTTTTATAAATTAAAATCTTATCTTAAAAAGCTTTATTAGGGAGGGTCTAAGCTAGCTTTTACTCTAGAGACACTTCAGCCTCTGTACTAAGGTGTGACCTTTATTTGATCTCTAATAAATACCCCGATATTCTCTCTAGCTTGTCAGAACCTGCAAAATTACCAGCAATTTGTGAATTCTTGAGATTAGTTAGCTCATAGCTTCCCACTCATGTTTTGCTTAGCCTATTGATTCTGTGTTCAAGCACATCTTCATACTCTACAAAGATTCAATTGTGACTGTATGCAAATTTCTGGAGCTGGTTATTATTATTCATAGTTCCCTTTTCTCTGGGAAACTGCCTTGCAAATTCTATAATTGGAAATCAATTTCAGTCTCGTGCACTTAGTGAAAACTTTATGCTCTGCTTGGGGGTCTCAATCTCTACTAAGAATTCTGTAATGTGCTTCCAGACAGAAGAAACAGAGTATCACAGGAATTACCTCATTACTTTCCCTCTCTCATGAGTCATAGTCCTATGGTGGCTAGAGTTCAGTGACGAAACAATTGTTTCATATATTTTGTCTAGTTTTCTCACTGTTTAAGGGGCTAATTTAATTTCATAATAGCTGAAAATTTTACAATAATTTGGGAGCAATTATGAATACCCAGAATATGTATATATGTAAATGTAAAAAAGTATACATACACACACACACACACACACATTAAATATTGTCACATTTCAAAAGATTGAAATTTTGCTACTTAAAGAACAGATTTTTGTGTACTTGAATTATGTAAAGTTAGTTAGAAGGATATATATTGAATCTAATATGTAGCATGCATATTTAACAGCTTTAGCAGAAGCTGAGGTTAGTAATTAACTTTTGCATCTTTAGGCAGAAAATATTATTATAAAGGTCTGGATTCTACAATATTGTAAACTAGAGTAGAGGGATTAAGTGTTGGTAACTTTTATAGTGCCTGCTGTGGCTTTCAAACACTGGACCAAGATACAGGAAGAAATGAGTAACCCTAGAGTTGGAATTTTAAATTCAAATTATTTGTGATATATCTTGAGAAAAACAGTGGCATAAAATATATTCAATATCAGCATATATCAAAAAAATCAGAAACAATCTCATAAATATATGAGTGAATATTAATAAATGCAAACCACTTTGATTCATCTTGATCCAACCAGGTCAATACTAAAACAATAGAACTAGGAGAATGGAATGTTACGACAGACTGTGGAATCACTGGCACCATTTTTTGACTAAGCAGGAAAAAAAATCCATTAACAATTTAAAATAAAACATAGAATTAGTCCTCTAAATTTAGAGGCCTGGATTTCTATAAATAATTTTTCATTGTTTTATTATAAAATTAATAAATTTATACTTCATTAAAAATGTTGACTTAAGTTCAATTTATTTTACAATAAGGGAGAGTTTTTAATCCTGATAATGGCTATTGTAAAAAACAATATAAAACCATATATTCAAGATTTGCTCAAACTATACACTATTGATGTTGGAACTCAAAGAAAATAACTGTGATGTTATTGAAGCTCTATTATATTGTGCTCTATTGAAGCAACCTTTTTTTTTTCAAATAATACAGGAAGAACAGTGCCTTACATTTTTTTTTCTTAATTTCCCCATCCTGACACCATAGGAAAAAGAATTGAGGTAAATGAAGAAAGGGGGAGTTTTATTTATTTCCTAATATGCCAGTGAAACAGGAGAAGGAAGTTCCCTTATCCCCCTCGCAGGGCCTTCAACAGGATTGTGGCTTGCTTCTTTGGTGCCCGCTGCTCAAACTTTCAGGTCTTGGGGAGCGTTTTTTGGGCTCCAACCCCACAGCAGTGTGTAGGATTGAGTGCTTACAGCTCCCGAAGTCCCAGTGAGCGTGTCACAGGATGCTCTTTCAGCTGCGCCATCTGCAGGCGGTTTGTGCTAATCACCTCAATTAGATCCTCTACCTTATGGCAAGGACAGAGGGCTTTCTGTATCCCGGATTCTTGCCCTAGAGTATGGGAAAAATCGGATTACACGAGGGCTTGGAGAATGAGTGCAAGATTTTATTGAATGGTGGAAGTAGCTCTCAATGAGCTGGATGGGGAGGCAGAAGGGTGATGAAGTACGAAGGTGGTCTTCTCCCGGAGTCGGGCCACCCAGCAGCAGGACTCTCTTCTGACTGGCCCTTGCTGAATTCCCCTCGGGGTCCGCGTCGTCGATGGTCTGTCAGTGTCTGCTGGTGTCTGTCGGTGTGTTCTTCTGCTCCTCTAGATGCCCAGCCACTTGTGTGTGTGCCTGCTGAGGTCTCTCAGGTTTGTATGGGCACAAGATGGGGAGCATAGCGGGCCAGAGTGTTCTTGGAAAATGCAACATTTGTGCATGAAAACAGGAGTGCCTGTTCTCACTTAAGTCTGTGGACACAGGTCTGAGGGTGGAGCCCTCGCCAGGGACACTACCCTTCTCTCCGCAGCACTTCCCTGCCCCGCTCCCATATCATTAGTCCTGTTCTGTTTAGGTAGGGCTTCAAAATGGCTCTACATATAAATAGTGTCCATTAGTGATAATGCCCTAAATAAATGTTTATTGATGACAATCAAACTGGTAAGCAAACCAGTTAAATACCACTATATTCCTGGGTTCCTGGAAGGAAAACTCTTTCTAGAGAAGTTCCACCCCCATTTCTCTCTGTCTCCTTATCCAGAGGGAATGTGACCTATCTTACACTATAGGTTACGTATTTGCAGTATTGCTGATATTTTACTGTATAATTTGCTCTGTTAACATAATCTAAGATCTTTCCCTTGTGAAAGAGTATTTATTCAGGTATATCTGGTCTGGATAAGTCAAAGATCTCTAGGAGTTAAAATAATACATTATAAGGTCTTGATTTTCATGTAGCTGTTTGGGAAGAATTTTAGCCATATTTAATGAAGACATGATGGAAGGGAGACAGAGCAAGACAGTGGAATAGAAGACTCCACCATTCATCATCCCAGCAAGGACATCAATTTAATAACTAACTACACAGAACAAAACACTTTCATAAGAACCAAAAATTAGGTGAGCCCTCATAGTACTTGGCTTTAACCATGTATTGCTGAAAGAGGCACTGAAGAGATAGAAAAAAACACAGTCCTGAATTGCAGATGCCACCCTCCCCCACCTCCAGATGGCAGCCTGGTTCAGGAAGCTCCTGTGGGCACTGGGGGAGGGAGAACACAGCAATTGTGAGGCATTGACATCCGTGCTGTCCTGTTAGAGCAGAAAAGAAAACCGGTGCAAACCCTCCTGACACCCACCAATGGGAGGAGCACTTAAACTAGGCCAGAGGGGAATTGCTAATCCCAGTGACTGGAACTTGAGTTTGTGCAAACCTTGCCACCAAGTGCCAAAGTGCTCCGGATCTCTAAGTAAACTGGAAAGGGAGTCTATGTCATAAAGACTGCAACTCTTAGGCGAGTCCTAGGTCTGAACTGGGCCCAGTGACAGTGGACTGGGGAGGTACATGACCTACTCAGACATGGCTAAGGGAGTGCAGGCATCACCCCTCCCCGGACCCCTGGCTGCACAGCTTGCATCTCCAAAAGCCTTCTGCTTGAGGAAAGGAGAGGAAAGGTTGGGGAGAACTTCATCTTGCATCTTGCATACCAGCTCAATCAGAGCAGGATAGGGCACTGGTCAGACTTGGGAGTCCCTGTTCCAGTTCCTAGCTCCTGGAAAACATTTCTAGACACAGTCTAGGCCAGAAGAAAACTCAATGCCTTGAAAGGAAGGACCCAGTCCTGGCAACATTTATCACCTGCTAACTGAAGAGCCCTTGGGTCCTGAACAACCAGCAATAATACTCAGGTATGACATTAAGGACCTTGGGTGAGCCTCAGAGACTTGCTGGCTTCAGGTGAGACTCAGCACATTACCAGCTATGGTGGCTATGGGGCAAAACTCCTTCTGCTTTAAAAAACCAGAGGGAAAAGTAAAGGGGACTTTGACTTGGACCTTAGGTACCAGCATGGCTACAGGGGTTTGGAAGTAGAGCACAAAATAGGCTCTTGCTGTCCCTGAATTCAAGAATTGACTCTTGTATGGCATCTGTGGAGCTTGGCTGGGCCAGAGGTGAACCCAATGTTTTGAAAGGTGAGTCTGAGGCAGGCACAATACACCGCAAGCTGACTTAAGAGCCCTTGGGCCTAAAGAGAACATTGGCAGTAGTCCAGCAGATCTCCTCATGGCTTGTGGTGTCAGTGGCTATGGGGTGACACTTCTGTGCCTTTGAAAGGGAAGGAAGAATGGGAAGGACTGCATCTTGTGTGTGAGTGCCATCTCAGTGGCAGTACAATAGAAAACTAGTAGATATCTAAGGTCTTTGGCTCTAATCACTGACTCCTAGACAGCACCTCTGGCCCCATCCAGGACTGGGAGAACTTGCCGCCTTGAAGGGAAGGACATAGGCCTGGCTACCTTTGCCACCTGCTGATTAAAGAGCCCCAGGGCCTTGAGCCAACGTAGGCACTTGCTAGGGAGTGGTTACAGCAGGCCCAGGGCAGGACTCAGTGCTGTGCTAGCTTCAGGTCTCTCCCAGCACAGTTACAGTGATGATGTCCACAGCGGGTGCTCGTGTCACTCCAGTCCCAGCTTTACATAGCTCAGAAAAGAGAGAGAGACTGTTTGGGAGTAAGTGATGAAAGAACACAACAGTCTCTGCCTGGTGACCAAGAGAATTCTCCAAGATCTTTTCCAAAATCATCAAGGCAGTAGCTCTGTAAGTCTTCAAGAACCACAACATTACTGGGCTTTGGTTTCCACCTAAAGCAGACACAGCTTAGATCACAACACCCAAGTCCTTTCAAGTATTTGGATACCCTCTACAAGAAGGATGGGCACAAATGAGCCAAGCCGATGAAGACTAACATAAATATAAAACTTTTTAATGCCCAAATAATGAAGAACAACTACTAGGATCAATACCATCCAGGAAAACATAACCTCACCAAGTGAACTAAAGAAGGCACCAGGTGCTAGTACCGGGGAAACAGATATGTGACCTTTAAGACAGATAATCCAAAATAGCTGTGTAGAGGAAACTCAAAGAAATTAAAGATAACCCAGAGAAGGGATTCAGAATTCTAACAGAGAAATTTAACAAAGAGATTGAGATAATTAAAAATAATAAAACATATTCTGGAGCTGTAAAATACAATTGGCATACTGAAGAATGCACAAGAGCCTATTAAAAGCAGAATAGATCAAGCAGAAGAAAATAATAGTTAGAAGATAGTCTATTTGAAAATATGCAGTAAGAGGAGACAAAAGAAAAAACTATAAAAAACCATGAAGCACACCTACAGGATCTAGAAATTCTCAAAAGGGCAAATCTAAAAGTTACTGGCCTTAAAGTGGAGGTAGAAAGAGATACGAGTAGATAGTTTATTCCAAGCAACAATAAGAGAGAACTTCCCAAACCTAGAGAGAAATATCAACATTAAAGTAGAAAAGGTTTAGAAGACTACCTCAAGACATTTAATAATCAAACTGCCAAAGATCAAGGATAAAAGAATCCTAAAAACAGCAAAATAAAAGAAACAAATGACATAAAATGGAGTTCAAATAAGTCTGGGAGCAGATTTTTCAGTGGAAACCTTACAGCCAGGAGACAGTGGCATGACTTATTTAAAGTGCTGATGGAAAAAAAAATACACACACACACACATTTACCCTAGAATAGTATATCCAGTGAAAATATCCTTCAAACATGAAAGAGAAATAAAGATTGTCCTAGACAAAGAGCTGAGAAATTTCATCAAAACTAGACCTGTACTACAAGAAATGCTAAAGGGAGTACTTCTATCAGAGGAAAGAAAAAGAATGTTCATGAGCATAAGTAATCACCTAAAGGTACAAAATAATAAGTACACAGAAAAACCTAGAATATTATAACCCTGTAATGTAACTGTCATATGTAAACTACTCTTATACTAAGTAGAAAGACAAATGAACCAATCAAAAATTAGAACTACAACATTTTTTCAAAAATATAAATGAACAATTAAAAAGTGGAGAGACAAAACTGACATGTAGAATTTTTATTAGTTTCCTTTTTCTTCGTCTATTTGTTTATGCAAACACTATTAAATTCTTATCAGGTTAAAATAATGGCTTATTAAAATGGTATTTGCAAGCCTTATGGTAACCTCAAAGCAAAAAACATGCAATGGATATACAAAAAATATAAAGCATAGAACTAACTCACAACACCAGAGAAAATACACCTTCACTAAAAGAAAACAGAGAGGAAAGAAAGAAGAAAGAGAAGACCACACAACAACAAGAAAAATAATAACAAAATGGGAGAAGTAAGTCCTTAATTATCAGTAATAACATTAAATGTAAATGGACTAAACTCTCCAATCAAAAGACATAGGTTGGCTGAATATATGGCAAAACAAGACCCATTGACCTCTTGCCTACAAGAAAAAACACTTCAGTTATAAAAAACCTGTGTAAAATGAAGATAAAAGGATGGATAAAATGTTTCACACCTATGTAAACCAAAAAAGAGCAGATGTTTCTATTCTTATATTAGACAAAACAGATTTCAAGACAAAAACTGTAAGAAGAGACAAGGAATGTCACTATATAATGAGAAAGGCATAAATTCATCAAGAGGATATAACAATTTTAAATATATATGTATATATCTGTACACCAAACACAAAAACACCCAGGTATATAAAGGAAATATTATTAGAGATAAAGACAGAGATAGATTCCAATACAATAAGAGCTGGAGAATTTGACACCTGACTTTCAGCATTGAACAGATCTTCCAGCCAGAAAATCAACAAAGAAACTTCAGATTTAATCTGCACTGTAGACCAAATAGAACTAATCAGTATTTACAGAACATTGTATCCAAAGGCTGCAGAATACACATTCTTTTCCTATTCACGTAGATCATTCTCAAGAATAGACTATATGTTTGCTTATGAAACAAGCTACAAAACATTAAAAATGGAAATAATATCAGTCTTCTTCTCTGACCACAATGGAATAAAACTAAAAATTAATAACTAGAGGAATTTTGGAAACCATACAATTACATGAAAATTAAACAACATGCTTCTGAATGACCAGTGGGTCAATGAAATAATGAAGAAGAAAATTGAAAAATTTATTGAAATAAATGATAATAAAAACACAACATACCAAAACCTATGGGATCCAGTAAAGGCAGTACTAAAATGGAAGTTTATAGCTGTAAGTGCCTACATCAGAAAGGAGGGAAAATTTCAAATAAAAAACTAATGGTGCATCTTAAAGAACTAGAAAAGCAAGAGGAAACCAAATCCAACATTAGTAGGAGAAAAGAAATAATAAAGAGCAGAGCAAAATAAATAAATATGAAATAAAGAAAATACAAAAGATAAATGGAACTAAAAGTTGTTTTTTTTAAAAGTTAAGCAAAATTGACAAACTTTTGGTCAGACTAAGAAAAAAAGAGAAAAGATCCAAATAAAATCAGATATGAAAAAGAAGACATTCCAACTGATATTGCAGTAATTCAAAGGATTATTAGTTGCTACCATAAGCAACTATATGCCAATAAATTGGAAAATATAGAAGAAATTGGCAGATTCTTAGTTACATACAACCTACCAAGATCTAACCAGGAAGAAATCCAAAACCTGAACAGACCAATAAGAACTAATGAGATGAAAGCCACAGTTAAAAGTCTCCCAGTAAAGAAAAGTCCTGGAACCAATGGATTTTCTGCTGAATTCTAGCAAACATTTAAGGAATGGCTAATATCAATTTTACTCAAACTATTCTGAAAAATAGAGGAAGAGCGATTACTTCCAAATTCATTTTACCACTCTTTTCTCTTCCTCTCTTCCTTCCTTTCTTCTTTTCTTTCTTTCTTCCTTCCTTTCTTCCTTACTTTCTGTCTTTCTTTTCTTTTTCTTTTCTTTCTTTCTGTCTTTTTCTTTTTCTTTCTTTCTTTCTTTCTTTCTTTCTTTCTTTCTTTCTTTCTTTCTTTCTTTCTTCTTTCTTTCTTTCTTTCTTTCTCTCTCTCTCTCTCTCTCCCCCTCTCTCTCTCTCTCCTTCCTTCCTTCCTTTGTTTTTTTTTTTTTTGAGACAGAGTCTTGCTCTTGTCACCCAGGCTAGAGTGCAATGGATGTTGAAAGAAGTGGTAAAAGTGGACATCCACTTTTCTTGAGAACATTACCTTGCTCACATAAGGTCCCTCTAACTCCTCCCTGTGCTTGAGCTGTAGCAGTGGACACCATACTGGGTGTACACCAATTTTTTTTAGTTTGTTTTACTAAGGGATCTTCAACACTTGTGTCTTCACATCACTGAATCCCTTGCAGAAAATGCCCAGACACCAATGAACAACACCCAGATACCAAAGAACATTCACAAGCATCAAGATCATCTAGGACAATATGAATTCATCAAACAAACTAAATATGGCAGTAGGGACCAATTCTGGAGAGAAGGAAATTTGAATTTTCAAACAGATAATTCAAAACAGCTGTTTGGAGGAAACTCAAAGAAATTAAAAATAATATAGAGAAGAAATTCAGTAATCTATCAGATAAATTTAACACAAAAATTGAAATAATTTTTAAAAGTCAAGCTGAAATTCTGGAGTACATTAATGCCACTGGCATACTGAAGAATGCATTAATCTCTTAATGGGAGAACTGATCTAGCAGAGGAAAGAATTAGTGACCCTGAAGGCAGACTCTCTAAAAATACACACTTGAAAGATGCGAAATGGAAAAGAATAAAAGACAATGAATCATGCCTACAAGATCTAAAAAAATTATCTGACTCATAATAGACTAATATTAGAATTTATAGATAAGTCTATATATAGACTATCTAATATATATAAATATATATTAGATACATTTATATCTAATATAGATAATAGACTCATAATAATAGACTCATAACCAAAGCAACATGGTGCTAGTACAAAAGCAGACACATAGTCCAATGAGACAGAATAGAGAACCCAGAAATAAGGCCACACACATACAATCATCTAATATATGACAAAATTGAAAAAAACAGGCAATGGGGAAATGCCTGCCTATTTAATACATGGTGTTGTGATAACTGGCTAGCCATATGCACAAGCTGAAACTAGACCCCTCTCACCGTACACAAGAATTAACTGAAGATGGGTTAAAGATTTAAATATAGACATAAAACTATAAAAATTCTAGAAGAAAACTAGGGAATACCCTTCTTGACATTGGCTTTGGCAAAGAATTTATGGCTAAGTCCTCAGTAGCAATTGCAACAAAAACAAGAATTGACAAGTGGGACCTAATTAAAATAAAAAGCTTCAGCATAGCAAAATAAGCTACCAATATATTAAACAGACACCTACAGAATGGGTGAAAATACTTTCAACTACGCATCTGACAGAAGTCTAATACTGTCCAGAATCCACAAGGAACATAAATATGTCAACAAGAAAAAAAAAGCAGATAATCCAATGTAAAAACAGGAAAAGAACATGAGCAGACACTTCTCAAAACAAGATGTACAAGTGGCCAAAAAACATAAAAACAAGCTCAACGTCACTAATCATAAGATAAATCAAATAAAATCCACAATGAGATACCATCTCACATCAGTCAGAGTGGGGCTGATTAAAAAGTCAAAAAATAGCAGATACTGGTGAGGCTTGGAGTAAAAGGACTGCTTATACGGTCTTCGTGGGAATGCAAACTAATTCAGCCACTGTGGAAAGACATTTGGAGATTTCTCAAAGAACTTAAAATAGAACTCTTATTAGAAACAGCAATTCTACTATTGGGAATAAACCCAAAGGAAAACAATTCTATCAAAAAGACACACACACTCATATCTGTATCACAGTGCCATTTACAATAGCAAAGACTCAATCTAAGTGCCCTTCAAAAGTGGATTTGATAAAGAAAATGTGATTCATATACACAGTGGAAAACAACTCATCTATAAAAATGACAAAATCAAGTCTTTTGCAGCAACATGGATGGAGCTGGAGGATCTTAAGTGAATATATGCAAGAAGAGACAACCAAATATCACATGTTCTTATTTATAAGTGGGAGCAAAACACTGAATACACATGCACATGAAGATGAGAACGACAGACACTGAGGACTGCTAGACGGAGTGGAGAGAGAGGGGCATGGGCTGAAAATCATCTGTTGTTTACTATGCTCACTACTTGGGTGAAAGTATCATTTGCACTCCAAACCTCAGCATTATGCAATATACCCATGTAACAAACCTCCACATGTACCCTTTAATCTAGAATAAAATGGAAATTATAAAAAAATATTAAACTCTATGTCCCTCTCTCTTTGCTCATTTCTTCATTCTACCAAACTTCTAAGCACCTCATCCGTTGAGGACTTTGATGCCAAACACGCCATAATCCCTCATGAATGACATATAAATGTAATAGATCATAAATGATGTCTCAATTCTTTCACCTTTTTCATTCCCAAGCTCTATTTTTTTACCACTTGGATATGTTTTATATGTATTTGTTTTCTCTGTGTCTTTCATATTTCAACATATTATCAGCTTTTGCCTGGACTTTCTTGGAAATTTCTATCTTGATTTGAAATTTGTTTTCCCCCAAGATATCTTCCAAATTACAGAGATAATATTTTCGGTGTAAATCTATTTAATGCTTAAGCTCCTTTAATTAATGTCTCTTCTCTTGGGAAAATGACTGAAAATGCTATTTAAAATGGTCTAAGGAACATGCATGTTTTCCTTCTTGTTTACCTATACAGTCTTATAATTTTTACCTTTCTTCATCATTATCTGGACTCTAATACCACAATATCTTTGAGAACTTCGAATAAGACGTGCTTTTATTTCATCACACGTATTTTCCACATGCTACTCTCCATGCCTAGACTATATCCACCACTGTATTCTACATAGTTAGCTTCTATACATCCATCTCTCAACTCAATTTTCTAATCTTCAGAAGGGCTTCCTTAACCTCTAAACTATGTTGAGCTCTTGTAGTACTGTTTACGTTTCTTTTAGACTACTTAACATTGCTTGTAATTAAACAGTATATTGACTAATAATGTCTTATTACTGTCTCCATATGATAAGCTCTATGACAGCAGAAGTTGTGTTTGTTCTAGTTTACCATTTTGTGCCAAGTGCTATCACATAAAAATGATGTTAGTTATTTTAAAATTAATTCATAAATGTTACGCTTTTGAGCTGCAGTTTTCTTATCTATGATGCGTAAGTTGTAGCTAACTCAAAGCTTTGTTATGATGACTACATTTACCCAAACTACCATACTACATAACATACAGCAGCTCAAAAATGTGTCAAGTTTCCTTTCTTTCCTTTTTAATACATTATCTCTCAGTAATGACATGCATATGATGAGAAAATACTGAAATGAACATTGAATTTGAATTTATTTAAAAATGAATCCACATTTATAGATACCACCTTTTGAAGCAAGTGCTTATAATGTTCTGCTATTTTGTATGCATATAGGAATTCTTGTTAATATTACCATTTTGGAATCTTAACTTTTTAGGAAAAGAAAATAGCCTCAGTTGATTCTTTACAACACATGCTGAATTAAATGTAAGATCAGAGAGATATTTTGGAACTTCATTTTGCCATAAAAATGAATAAACAACTCCAGTGTTTGAGGCGCTAAAGCTATTAAAGAAACCTCTGAAGACCTCTTGATTTTATCATCATTCAACCTTTAGAGTTAATAAGAGATGTTGTTATCAAACACCCATGAAGTTGAGAAAATATATTTTCTACATGGTTTATTGTAATGTGAAAGCCAGTATATTGGAAAAGATAGCTTGCTGAAAATAAACTATTCTGCTTAAAATATTAACTTTTCAATTCTGAGCTCATTTATACAAGATGACGTGAACAAATTTAAGTAGCATGAGATAAGAAATTCACACTTAATGCAAAGGTGAGAATATGGTAAAGCATGTGCAAATTTGATGTTGTACTTTGTCTTTCTTCTAACTGAAAAAGAAGAAGAGGAAGACAAGGAGGAAGAGAAAAGAAGAAATAGCTTCATTGACCAAATAACTTTTCTTCCTACCAACTTCTGCTGTTACACATTGATTTGTATTTAAATAATTTATTCAATCATCACATATTTATTGAGAACATACAACGTGTCAAAAGCTGTCCTAGAATTTAACGGTGGACAAGATGGACAAGATCCCTATCATGGTTCTAATATTTTAGATCAGGCGGATGTTTATGCTAAGCAAAACAGCTTCTAAGATTGCCCCTCCTGACATTTATGGCACTGTAATCTCCCCCTACAAATTAAGTAATTTCAATTTGACCACTAGAATATCTTAAAGTAGAGATAGTATTTCTATGATAATATTTATTTAGTCGTATAAGAAACCACCAAATGCCATTTTGCATTCCTAATAGCATTGAGTTAAAGTCCCAGTTTCATATTCTCACTATCATTTGATGTTGCCAGTGTTTTGAATTTTTGCCACTCAGTCTGGTATTTGATTTAATTTGTAATTCTCAGATGACATACGATGTAAGCATCTTTTCAAACATTGATTAGTCATCCATATATCTTCTTTGATGAGGTGTCTTTGATATGCTTTGCCTCTGTGTCCCCACCCAAATCTTATCTGGAATTGTAATCCACACATGTTGAGGGAGGGAGGTGTTTGAATCATGGGGGAAGTTTCCACCATTCTGTTCTCATGATAGTTAGTGAGTTCTCATGAGATCTGATGGTTTCATAAATGTTTGGAAGTTCCTCTTTTGTGTTTTCTTTCCCTGGCTGCCTTGTGAAGAAGGTGTCTGCTTCTCCTTCTCCCATTATTGTAAGTTTCCTGAGGCCTCCCAGTCAGGCGGAACTGTGAGTCAATTAAACCTCTTTCCTTTATAAGTACCCAGTCTCAGGGAAGTTTGTTACAGCAGCGTGAAAACGAACTAATACAGTCTGTTAAGGTCTTTGTCTTGTTAAAGTCTTTGTCCCATTTTTTAATCGAGGTGTTTGCTTTCCTATCGTTGAGGTTAAGAAATCTTTGTATATTTTGGAATGCCGTCCTTTATCAGATGTGTATTTTCAAATATTTTTTCCCAGTCTGTGCCTTGTCTTCTCATGATATTGGCATTGTCTTTTGCAAAACAGAATATTTAATTTAATGAAGTCCAGCTTATCAATTAATTATTTTGTGAATTATTTCTTTGGTTTTATATATAAAACGTCTTTGCCATTTCCAAGGTCACTTAGGGTTTGTCCTATGTCATCTACCAAAAATTTTATAGCTTCTTTTTGTTTGTTTTCCATTTTGGTCTGTAATCTATTTTGAGTTAATTTTTGTGAAAGGTTTAAGGTCTGTGTCTCTATTTACTTTTTTTGCATGTAGCTGTCTAGTTGTTTCAGCACCATTTACGAAAAAGACTATTTTTGCTCTATTGCAGTGCCTTTGCTTCCTTGTCAGAAATCAGTTGACTTATTTATTTGGTTAGATTCCTGGGCTTTCTGCTCCGTTGATATATTTGTCTATTCTTTTGTCAACACCACACTGTCCTGATTACCATAGCTGTACAGTAAGTCTTGAAATCAGTAGTGTCAGTTCTCCAGCTTTATTCTTCTCCTTCAAAATAGTGTTGGCAATTTTGGCTCTTTTGTCCCTGCATACAAACTTCAGAATCAGTTTATCAATATTCACAAAATAACTTGTTGGCAATGGCACTGGGTCTATACATAAAGATGGGAAAAACTGACATCATGAAAATATCGAATGTATCCATGCTTATGAAATTTCTCCTCATTTAATTAGTTCTTTGGTTTATGTAATAGGAAACTTATCTTTGTTTGTTTTCCTTATGTAAATTTTATACGTATTTTATTAGATTCTATCTCAGTATTTTGTTTTTGGGGATGTTAACATAAACCGTAATGCATTTGAAACTGCAAATTCCATTTGTTCATTGCTGGTATGTAGGAAAGTGCAATGTATATTTGTATATTAATATTGTAACCTGCAAACTTGTTATAAGTTTCAGAAAATTTTTGTCAATTATTTTGGATTTTCTACATAGATAGTCATATAACCTGCGAACAAAATAGTTTTCTTTCTTCCCAATCTGTATACCTTTTGTTTTCTTCTCTTGTCATAGGAAACTAGCTAAGACTTCCAATATGATGTTGAAAGGAGTGGTAAAAGTGGACATCCTTCCCTTGTTCCTAATCTTAAGGGAAAACACTCTAGTTTCTCACCATTAAGCTTAATGCTCCCTGTGGGTTTTTGTAGATATTCTTTATCAAGTTGACCAAGTTTTTCTCTATTCCAAGTTTACTGACAGTTTTTATTAGGATTGTGTGTTGGGTTTTGTCAAATGCTTTTTCTGCATTTATTGATGTGATCATGTACTTTCTCATTTTTTGCCTGTTGATGAAATGGTTACTTGATTTTCAAATATTGAGTCTGCTTGCATACCTGGGATGAATCACACTCGGTTGTGGTATATATTTCTTTTTATACATTGCTGAATTCAATTTACTAATATTTTGTTTAGGTTTTTACATATGTGTTACAAGACTAGTTTTCTTCTAATGACTTTGGCTGCTTTTGATACGAGGGTAATTCTGGACTCATAGAATGAGTTAGGAAGTATTTCTTCTGCTTCTTTCTGCTGAAAAATATTATAGAAAATTGGCATAATTTTTTCCTTAAATGTTTGGTGAAATTTACTCTGACTCATCTGGCCCTGGTACCTTCTGTTTTGGAATGTTATTAATTATTGATTAAATTTCTTTAATAGATACAGGTCAATGCATATTGTCTATTCTAATGTAAATTTTGACAGATTATGTCCTTCAAGAAATTGGGTTATTTCATCTAGGTTTGCAAATTTGCAGGCATAGAATTATTCTTAGTATTTCTTCTTTGTCCTTTTGATATCCCTGGAATGTGTAAAGATGTTCCCTCCTTCATTTCTGATATTAGTAAATTGTGACCTCTTTTATTTTTTCATAGTTAGCCTGACTAGAAGCTTATCAATTTTATTGATCTTTTTAAAGTACTCGCTTTTTCATCATCTAGATGACGAGTTAGTGGGTGCAGCGCACCAGCATGTCACATGTATACATATGTAACTAACCTGGACATTGTGCAAATGTACCCTAAAACTTAAAGTATAATAATAAAAAAAGAAGAAAAATAAAGTACTCGCTTTTTATTTGAGTTGATTTTCTTTTGATTTCCAGTTTTAAGTGTTATTGATTTTTCTTCTAGTTCTTATTATTTATTTTCTTCTGCATACTTTGTGTTGGATTTACTCTTTATTTTCTAGTTTGCTATGTTGAAATTTTAAATTACTAATTTTATATCTTTTCGCTTTTCTAATACAGTATATGCATTCATCGTGACAATTTTCCTTTAAGCACTGCTTTCTCTGCGTACTACTAATTTTGATAAGTAGTGCTTTCATTTTTCACTTAGTTCATAATGTGTTCAACTATCACTTAGATTTCTTCTTCTACTTATATGTTATATACAAGTGTTTCGTTTAACCTCTATGCATTTTGAGATTTTTCTGTTACTGATTTCCAGTATAATTTTATTGTGTTCTAGGAGAAGACACATGATTTATATTATTTTACTTTTGTTATGATGTGTTTTATGGGCCAAATTTTTGCCTATCTTGGTGAATGTTCCATGCCAACTTGAGAAGAAAATGTATATTCTGCTGCTGTTGGATGAAGTAGTTTATAAATGTCAATTACATCCAGTTGAGGGACAGTGCTGTTGAGTTCAATTCTGTCTTTTCTGATTTTCTACCTGGTGGATCTGTTGATTTCTGATAGAGAGATCAGAAATAGATAAATTTATCATCACAGTTGAAGTCCCTTTATAAGTGTGTAATGCCATTTATCCTTTTGACTTTCCTTGCTTTGATGTCTGCTCTGTCTAAAATTAAGATACCTATTGTTATTTTCTTTTTATTAGGTTAATATGGTACATTTATATTCATCATTTCCTTTAAGCTGTATGTGTCTTCATGTATTTTTTAAATTTTATTTTATACTTCAGTAGCTTTAATGATACTAGTGGATTTTGGTTACATGGATGAATTTCATAGATGGGTGAATGAATGAATTGTGAAGTCTTGGCTTTGTGTGTACCTATCATGCAAACTGTGTACATTGTACCCAATAGGCAATCTTTCATCCTTCATCCCCTCTCACCTACCCCCTTTCTGAGTCTCCAGTGTTCGTTACACCACTCTGTATGCTTTTGCATACCCACAGCTTAGTTCCCGCTTATAAGTGACAACATATGGTATTTGGTTTTCTGTTCCCGAGTTACTTCACTTAAGATTATGGCTTCCAGTTACATCCAAGCTGCTGCAAAATGTATTGTTTTTTGTGTGTGTGGCTGAGTAGTATTCCATAGTGTGTGTGTGTATACATATATGTACACACACACACACATACACACACACATACACACATATACACACATACCATGGAATACCATATTTACTCATATACATGAGCAAATGTGATATATATGAGCAAATGTGATATTTACTCATATATAAGTAAACATATATCTATATTCAACGTGTGCATGTGTGTGTGTGTACACATACACACACACACACATGCGATGAAATAAATATCACATGGTATGTCCCTCCATTTTTTAAAGTAAAGAAAGTAAATATCAATAAGTACTTTATCCACTCATTGGCTAATGGGCACTGAGGTTGATTCCATGTCTTTGAAATTGTGAATTGTGCTATGATAAATAGGCACACAGGTGTCTTTTTTTTTTTTTTTTAATAAAATGACTTCTTTTCCTTTGAGTGGATACCTAGTAGTGATGTTGCTGGATCAAAGGGTAGATCTGCTTTCAGTTTTTTCAGGAATCTTTATACTGCTTTTCATAAATGTTGTACTAATTTACATTTTCACTAACGCTGTATAAGCATTCCTTTTCATCACATCTTCACCAGTATCCATTGTTTTTTGCGTTTTTAATAATGGTCATTGTGGCTGGGCAAGGTGGTATCTCATTGTCCTTTTAATGTGCATTTTCTTTATAAGTAGTGATGTTGAACATTTTTTTCATAAGATTGTTGGCCTTTTGTATACCTTTCTTTGGAAAATATCTGATCACGTCCTTTGCCCACTTTTTAATGAGTTATTTATTTTTTTTAATTGATGATTTGAGTTCCTTGTGAATTTTTTATATTATTCCTTTGTCAATGTCTACTTTGCAAATAATTTATTCAGTTCTACACTGTCTGTTTACTCTCATGATTACTTCTTTGGCTGTGCAGAAGCTTTGTAAGTTAAATAGGTCACATTTATTTATTTTTGTTTCTGTTACATTTGCTTTTGGGGTCTTAGTCATAAATTATTTGCTTAGGCCAATGTCCAGAAGAGTTTGTCCTAGATTTTCTTCCAGAATTTTTATCATTTTGGGTTTTTGATTTATGTTTTCAATCCATCTTCAGGTAATTTTTGTCTACAGTGAGAAACAGGGATCAAATTTAATTATTCTACATGAGGATATACAGTTTTCCCAGCACTATTTATTGAATACTGTGTCCTTTCCACAATGTATTTTTTGTCTGCTTTGTCAAAGATCAGTTGACTTCCTTCCTTCTTTCCTTCCTTCCTTCCTCCCTTCTTCCTCCTTTTTCCTTCTTTCCTTCTCCCTCTCTCTCTTCCTTCCTTCCTTCTTCCTTCTTTCCTTCATCTCTCCCTCTCTTTCGTCCCTCCTTCCTTCTTTTCTTCCTCCCTCCCTCCCTCCCTTCCTTTCCTCCTCCCTTCCTGCGTTCTTCCCTCTTTCTTCCTTATTTCCTTCCTCTGTTCCTTCCTTCCTTTTTTCTTCTTTCCTCCCTTCTTCCCTCCTTTCTCCTTCTTTCCTTCCTTCCTTCCTTACTTATTTCCTTCCTCCCTCCTTCCTCCTCCTCTTCCTTCCTTTTTTACTTCCTCCCTTCCTCCCTCCTTCCTCCTCCTCTTCCTTCCTTCCTTTTTTCCTTCGTTCCTTCCTTCCCTCCTTCCTTCCCTCTTTTCCTTCCTTCCTTCCTTCCCTCCTTCCTTCCTTCCCTCTTTTCCTTCCTTCCTTCCTTCCTCTCTCTCTCCCTCCTTCTGTCCCTCCCTCCCTTCCTTTCTTTTTCCCTTCCTTCCTTCCTCTCTCCCTCCCTTCTTTCCTTCTTTACTTCCTCCCTTCCTCCCTCCTTCCTCCTCCTCTTCCTTCCTTCCTTTTTCCTTCCTTCCTTCCCTCCTTCCTTCCCTCCCTCCCTTCCTTCCTTCCTTCCTTCTTTCCTTCCTTCCTTCCTACCTCTCTTCCTTTTTGTGATGGATAGTTTCTCTGGTGGCATGCTCTAATTTCTTGCTTTTTATTTTTTGCATATCCATTGTATATTCTTTGATCTGAGGTTACTGGAATGCTTGCAAATAATATTTCATGACCCAGTATTTTGAACTGACGAGAACATAACACTGATGGCTTAAACAGACAAGCAGTCTAACACAGGAAAACTAATAAAAGCTCTGCACTTTAACTTAGTCCTTCTGCTTTTTAACTTGTTGTTTCTATTTGTATTTTCTTGTACTGTCTTATGTCTTTAAAAGTTGTAGTTATTTTTGAAGTTTGTATTTTCACCTTTCTGCTTAAGATAAGGGTAGTTTATATACCACAATAACAGAATTATAATATTCTGTGTTTCTCTGTATGCCTAATTATGACCAGTGAGTTTTGTGCCTTCAGATGATTTCTTATTGCTCATTAATATCCTTTTCTTTGGATTGAAGAATGCTTTTTATCATTTCTTGTAGGACAGGTGTGGTGTTGGTGAAATTCTTCAGCTTTTGTTTGTCAGGACAGTCTTTATTTCTTTTCAATGTTTGAAGGATATTTTTGCCAGATATTTTATTTCAGTGTAAAAGTTTTCTTTTATCCTTCAGTGCTTTAAATATGCCATGACACTCTCCCTTGGCCTGTAAAGTTTCCACTGAAAGGTCTACTGCTCTATATAATGGGTCACCATTGAAAGTTATTTATCACTTTTCTCTTGCTGTTTTTAGCATATTGTCTTTATTCTTTCCATTTTGGATTTTATTATTAAATGCCTTGAGGTAGCCTTCTTTGGGTTATGCCTGCTTTGTATTATATAACCATCTTATACTTGAATATTGATATCTTTTTCTAGGTTTTGGAAGTTCTCTGTTATTCTCCTTTTGAATAAACTCTCTCTCTCTCTCTCTCTCTCTCTCTCCCTTTTCTCTTTGGGCAATATCTATTATGAGTCTGCAAAGTCTAATATTATCTATATTTGTCTGATATGATATATATAGACTAATATATCCATCTTTTATCTATTTTCTAATATCTATATTAGTCTTATATCTATTATCTATTATGAGTCTGCAAAATCAAAAGCAAGTTAGTTACTTTCTAGATAAAATGAGGGTATACGCATGGGGCAAATACACCCACTCCAAATGGGAGAAAGTGGCCAAAACAAAGAAATCACAGTCCCCATGCAAGTCTGAAATCCAATACGGCAGTCATTTAACCTTAAATTTCCAAAATAATCCCCTTTGACTCCATGTCTTATATCCAGGTCATGCTGATGCAAGAGGTGGGCTCCCATAGCGTTGGGCAGCTCTGTTCCTGTGGCTTTGCAAGGTACAGCCTTCCTCCTTGCTGCTTCCATGGCTGGTGTTGAGTGTCTGCAGCTTTTTCCAGATGCATGGTGCAAGCTGGCAGTGGATCTATCATTCTGTGGTCTGGAGGATGGTGGCTTTCTTCTCACAGCTTCACTAGGCAATGTCCCAGTGGGGACTCTGTGTGGGGGCTCCCACATTTCTCATCTCCACTGTCCTAGCAGAGGTTTGCCATGAGGGCTCTGAATCTGCAGCAGACTTCTGCCTGGATATCCCAGTGTTTCCATGCATCTACTGAAATCTAGGCAGAGGTTCCTAAACCTCAACCTTGTCTTCTGCACACTTGCAGGACCAGCCCCTCTTGAAAGCTGCCAGGGCTAGGGGATTTCACATTCTGTAGCAGTGGCCTGAGCTGTACCTTGGCCCCTTTAGCCATGGCTGAAGCTGAAGCAGCTGGGACACAGGACACCATGGCCCAAGGCTGCAGAGAGCAGGGGGCACCTGGGTTTGGCCCAGGAAACAATTTTTCCCTCCTAGACCTCTGGGCCTGTGATAGGAGAGGCTGCTGTAGAGGTCTCTGACACGCCCTGGAGACATTTGCCCCATTGTCTTGGTGATCAGCATCTGGTGCCTCAATACTATGCAAATTTCTGTAGCTGGCTTTAATTTCTCCCCAGAAGATGAGTGTTTATTTTTTATTTCATCATCAGGCTGCAAATTCTTCAGACTTGTATGCTCTGCTTCCTCTTGAACACTTTGCTACCTATAAATTTCTTTTGGCAGATATCCTAAATCATCTGTCTCAAGTTCAAAGATCCACAGACCTCTACGACCGGGGCAAATTGCTGCCAGTCTTTTTGCTAATGCAGTTCTTAACAAGTATCTCATCTCCATCTGAGACTACCTCAGCACTGACTTTATTGTCCATATCACTCTCAGCATTTTAATCAAAGCCATTCAACAAGTCTTCAGGAAGCTCCAAACTTTCTCACATTTTCCTATCTTCTCCTGAGCCCTTCAAATGGTTCCAGCCTCTGCCAGTTACCCAGTTCCAAAGTGGCTTCCACATTTTCGGGTACTTTTATAGCAGCAGCACTCTCTGTGGTACCAATTTATGGTATTAGTCTGTTTTCACCCTGCTATAAAAACATACCCAAGACTGGGTTATTTATAAAGGACAGAGGTCTAACTGACTCACAGTTCAGCAAGGCTGTAGAGGCCTCTGGAAACTTACGATCATGGGAGAAGGGAAAACAAATACTTCCTTCTTCACATGGTGGCAGCAAGGAGAAGACCGAGAACTGAGCAAAGGGGAAAGCCCCTTATATAACCATCAGATCTCATGAGAACTTACTATCACAGGAATAGCAAGAGGGAATTGCCCCCATTTTTCAATTACCTCCTGCCAAGTCCCTCCCATGACATGAGGGGATTATGGGAACTACAACTCAAGATGAGATTTGAGTGGGGACACATCCAAACAATATCATTTGTTGATTGTATTAATATTGTGGCCTTGTATAAATGGCATTATCATTAGACATGGAAAGGCAACACCTTTCAACAAAAGCATTCTTTTACAGAGAACATAAATGAATTCATCTTCTTTTTATATTGAGCAATATATTATGCTTTAATATTTATAAAGAAATTACTCCTATCCCTGGCATTAATCAAGATGAAAATTCATTTATAATATTTTTAAAATAAGAAAAATGTATTTTCAGTTGTGATTGAAACTATAACTTGCTTAATTTTTTAAACGTCTATCCTTCATTTGGAGAATTCTTCCCTTCTTTATTTCTCTATGTCCCCATAATTGTATTATCTTTTTCTCTGTGTATAGTTCACAAGTATTGAGTCATACTAAGGATTCTAATAGGTATCTATGAGAAATACCTGCATTATTTTTATCTTGTCAATCTCAAATGAATCATCCAAATAATTACCAGAAGAATTTAACCAAATATTTGAATATATTTTTCTATTTAATAAATGACAGAAAATCTTCAATAATACAAGACTTTTGTTATTTTAGTATCCTATCTGCTTAAATTATATGATACGCATTAGCAACATCAAAATTTTTGAGTGGTTCAAAAAAATAACTCACTACTCTTTTCTTCCTGTTTGGCTTTACTTATACCATGTTCTCTACCACCATTGAACAGCTCTCCAAAATATTACTTTTGCCTAATTAAACTCAAACTCAGTTACCATTTCCCTCTGGTAGTGAGGTATTCTTTAACTATCTCCCACCAAAAAAATATTGCTTAGATATTCTTCAATCACCTCTAGAATTCTGTGTGGAAAATTGTAGTATTTTATTCATATCAAGTGTTTACAGTCAAATCAAATATCTCTATTAAAAGTATCATGAAGTTTCTCTTATAATTCCCTACATACCCCCCATTCCTTGACAGTATGTATGAAGCATTCTTATTTGGTAGAGATTGGGGGACTAATTATATGGCTCTCCTTTGTTCAGGGAGAGGTTGTGAGAAACTGGGGCATTGAGGAAGAGCAGTGCCTCTAGAAGAATTAAGGAATTTGCAGAAAATGGTTGTCCACAGGAGCCAATTAAATATAAAAGCAGTGTAGTGGCCTGAATCTTGCGCCCCACCCCCCCAAAAGAGATGTGTGTGACATAATCCTCAGAATCTGTAAATGTGAACTCATTTAGAGAAAAGGTCTTTGCAGATGTAATTAATAATATAAAGATAAGATGATTCTTGATTATCCAGGTGGGCCTAAGTCCAATGACAATGCCCCAGTAAGGGACAAACAGAGGGGAGACACCACACACAGGGAAGAAAGCCACATGAGGATGAAGATACATACTGATGTTATGCAGCTCAAAGCTAAGAAAGACCTCAAGCCACTAGAAGCTGGAAGAAGCAAGGAAGGATTCTTCTAGAGCCTTCTGAGAGAGGAAGACCCTGATAACAGCCTGATTTCAGACTTATGGCCTCCACAAATGGGAGACAATACATTTCCATTGTTCTGAGCCACTTAGTTTGTGGTAATTTGTTACAGCAGAGCTAGGAAACTAGTACAAATTGTACAGTTAGATTTTATTTTCTAAAGATTATGATGGCAGATTTTAAAGGAGCATAAATGTAGCCAGTGAGCAAGATGGCCCTAACATTTTTCTAAGCTGACTAAATTTTAGTCAAAGCTTCCTTCTGACTCTAGGCCCCTGACTTTCCTTCTCTTAGTAGTTACTTTAAAAAACATGTAATTGTAAATTATGTCTTTGTCACTTTGAGATATGTCTTTTAATAAGTTTATTGTCAATTTTAAAACCCCTGTCTTTCTGAAGAACCTAGGATCCGTATCTTTGAAATGTAAATATTCAGGAAAATAATGCTCTCCTCTCCCTCTACACCCTTATCTTCCCTTTTTCTCTCAGTTTCTGTATGAGGGTAGGAGCCTAACTTCGGTGGGTGGTTATAGGTGCCTTGTTCCAATTTAAGAAATGATCTCCCTTTATAAAGATATAAGAAGATTATTTTTTCTTTGGATGAAGCCAATTAGCAAACTCAGATAGGCTAGCACCCTCCAGTACTTTTTCACTAGCTCAGTCTTTAAAATACCTATTGCCCATTGTTTCAGCAGAATTGAGTTCCACCTGAATTCTGATATCTCTCCCCTATTGCTATAGTATTGAATAAAGTCTTCCTTGCCTGTTTAACATTGTTAGGTGCAATATTTGCTTTGAAACCAAGAACAGTAGTACTTTTGTTATTGCCATATCTGAGCACAAACACTTTGAGGATATTAATTGTGGGAATTCAGAATTAAAGTCCTGTCCTTAAAGAGAAAAAATCCAAATCAACCATTGGGACTTAAGTGAAATATAAAAACCCTGATATCACTTACCTGTAAGAAAACTCATTCTTTAAAATATATCAAATCAGAGCTAGAAATAAAGATAACAAAGCAAGCTACAGCATCTGGAGAACACAGATGGAAACCAGTTAATATAGCTATACGAGTCTAGGCTTGACGTGTACCTGTGTTCTGTCTTGTGGCAGATAGTGGAAGCTCAGAGGGTGACAGAAAAAATGATGCGATTTGAAATTTAGATTGGATTTGCAGCAACAAACATACTCACTCTCCATGCTCACATGATGTTCACTGTAAACTGATCGCAGCTAAAATGGAGCTCTGCCTTCATTTATGGGCACTAAGGCAGTTGAGAATATCTCCTGTCATAAAGTCTTACCTTGCTCAAATTAAAAATCTCAAAAGGTGTCACTCTCATATGCATGCTCTGCTTTTCCTGTGGCATTTATTATCTGTAAAATTGATTCTGAACATAATGTTTTTATATTATAAAACTTGGGCTAAGGATGTTGGGAAGAACCTAAATGCAAAATTACTTTTATTTTTTTACAAGAAATCAAAGATGTGGTAAAAAATATATTGTATATTTATTTAAGTTACGGATATTTCTGACTACTTCCTGAGAATGTAATATCATGAAGGCAGGGATTTATCTCCTTGGTTTATTAATATATTTTTAAAATGTTTGAAATTTTTTTGAAATGTTTGTAAATGAAATGTTTTTAAAATTATTACTACTATGTGTGTATATGTATGTATATATGTGTATGAATATATATTATATATGTATGTATATAGGTGTACAAATATATATTGTATATGTATGTATATATGTGTATTAATATATATGTATGTATATATTATATCTATGTGGATATATAGATATATACAGTTGAACTTTGAACAGCATGGGTTTGAACTGTGTAGGCCCACTTATATGTAAATTTTCTTTTACCTCTGCTACCCCTGAGACAGCAAGATTATCCCTCCGACAGCAAGATTACCCCTCCTCTTTCTCACCACTCTCAGCCATCTCAACATGAAGATGATAAGAATAAAGTCCTTTTTGATGATTCACTTCCACTGAATGAATAGTAACTATGTTTTTCCACTTTATAACTTTCTAAATAACTATTTCTTTTCTCTAGCTTACTTCGTTGTAACAACAGAGCATATAATACATACAGCATACAGAATATGCATTAATTGACTGTTTATGTTATTGGATAAGGCTTTTGGTCAGCAATGAGTTGTTAGTAGTTAACTGGGGGAAGTCAAAAAATATGTACAGATTTTCTACTGTGTATGGGGTCACTACTCTTATCCCCTGGGTTGTTGCTCAAGGGTCAATGTGTGTGTGTGTGTGCGCGCGCGCATGTGTATAAATCAGTTCTGCCTCATACAAATTGTATGATTCTGAACAATGCTTTCTTAATGCCCAACAATGGTCACTGGATATGAGCCATTCAGCTAAATTTGCTTATTCACAAAAGAGGGATTAAAATCTCCTTCTCCTAAGCTTGATTGCTGGAGTGTGAGAATTAACAAGGGGGATAAAAATATCCTTCTGCTAAACTTAATTATAAAAATTAAATAGAATAGGATCTTTCCATTTCCTTTAAAACTGTTGGAGCTCAGTTAATGATTTTCCTTTCTTATTCCTTCGTATGTACTAGAAACCTTGTTAGCAACAGAGATCACATTTTTCTTTTCTTTTTTCCTTTTTCTTTTTCCTCCTACAAAACTTAGCCCAAGCACTGAATTAATATTTAATGATTTTGAGTTACTGGAGTTTCAAACTTTACTGGACCTAAAACACAGAGTAAACAGAATTGCTGCTAATTACAAGTCATAAATTAGCACTTTGAAAGTCTGTTTTCTTATCTTAAAACACGTTTTGATCCTTCTTTCCAAGTGACTGACTCATACGTGTTCAATGAAAGAGGACCTGAAATTAGTACAGATTCCCTTGAAACCAAATCAGTAGGATATATTTATCACACATTTCAGTTTTATTCACATGCATAGCCCACTCACTTGGTTAGCATGAAACTTTAATGGGATCTTAAAGTAATTATAGCACAAAATCAAGTCTTAGATAATGAACAAGGTGTCAAGTTTACTCTAGGGCAATGACTATTTCATTTCCCCATTAAAACGTCTGCAACAGCTCCACTAATGATTGTGTTGTATCTCTGATGCTCTGAGAACTTTTAATTTGAAAGGCTCATTCTATAATATTTTAGTTTGTAACACATATATAAGGATAATACTCTTTACAGACTTGAATGTAATCTCCAAATATATTATGTCATTAAAATTTATATTAATACTTGTCAAGATTCTATGTATTATTATAACTTTCAATAGTGATTAAAAATTTTCAAAATAAATTCATATTCATTATCTCATTTTTACCTTACAACAACCCAGTGATCAGGAAGTTATTCTTGTCTTCAGTTTTCAATGGCAAAAAGAGTCTAAAAAAGACACAAAGTATCACACTATGAATTGTAAATCCAAGATTAGAACACAGGTTACTGTACTTAGATCACTTCTTGTCACCATGCAAACTATACTCTACTCTCCATGTGACAAATATAGCAGAGACATTTTATAAAGAGAAAAATAGAGGTAGAAGTTCCAGGAATGAATTCGGATTGCTTAGGGAGACCTACATAAAATGGAGGGGTGGAAATTGTAAAGAGATTATTAGAGATCAAATCTTGGTAGCTGTATTTTATAGGAAAGAGAGGGGGAAAGGTGGACACTTTCCAGAAGCAAGAGGATTACAGGGGCACCCTCTTGACTTCTACAAATGGAGGTATAAATGTTGGGGATGGAGTTGTCTTATCTAGAAGTTTAGGATCTCTGGTACTCCCTATTGCCCCCAAAAGAAAATACAGTGCATTGTTCAGTAGTCAGTGTAAATTCGTAGAACTCACATTTGCTATTTTAAGGAAGATAACTTTTTAACCAATGCAGAGATGACATCAATGTATCTCATAGCCCACTGCATTGAGAGCTCTTTGAAGTGGTCTATCAATATCAATTTACCCTGAAACTAATGCTGCATGGTATATATTCAACAAATGGTTGAATGAGTGAATATGTTGGCAAGTACTAATAAGAGGAAGATGACTGAAAACAGAGACTGAAGACAGAGCAGAGAAACTTCTTGCTTTCCAATTTGCCCCTGTAGTTGACTATACAGGAGAATCATTGCTTGCTAAAGCGTGTATCACTGTATTTTTTTCTGCAAAATATATTTATAAGAGAATGAGATTCTTTGAGTCACACACATAAATATAATCCATCATCCTTTTGAGGAGAATTCTTTTAATTTTTTTTATGTTTCTGAGACATGACTTCCTTACAAATTTGTGAATAAGAACTCATCATTTGCTTCTAGATTCCCCCACAACATGGAGTATTCTGTATGACAGACACTAAATCAGCTTTTACTCTTATAGAAAAGGGACAAATATATTTTTTAAAAAATATTGGAGATCAAGAAATTCTATAATGTTGGACTAATTAAGCCTTTATTCTAAAGCAGCTCTCTGTAGTAAAAAAAAATTCCAATTAAATTTCATTTATGATCAAGTCAATTCATTTTTAAAAAGCAGTTTCTTTTTCCTGATTTTAAGAGTACAGCAAAATATACAAAATATATTCCCAATACATATTCTAAAAAGACAACTTCAGAATGAAAAATGCCTTCGACTATTGTTGGGAATGCAATATGGCATTATATTTCACATTCTGTTTCCTCCATACATGACCTGAAACATATAATAAAAATAAAATAAGAATATGAAATAAAATAATAAGAATAATCACCAACATAGAGACATATTGAAAACACACTTTGAATTAAAATTTTGGCGGATTATTTGCTCTAATCTTGTGGTTTGTGTCTTTCCAAAATACATTTGTTGGAATCTTAACCCCTAAGGTGATGGTATTAGGAGGCGGGGCTTTTGGGAGTTAATTAGGTTAGGAGGGCAGGTCCCTCATGAATTAAATTAAGGCCCGTATAAGAGACCCTTAGCAAGCTTGCTTGTTCCTTCCATCATGCAAGGAAACAGCTGGCAGGTGCGATCTATTGACCAGACCCCAAATCAACTAGTGTTTTGATCTTGGACCTTGCAGTCTCTAGAATTGTGAGAAAGAAATTTCTGTTGTTTATAATAAGCCACCCCAGTTTATGATATGTTGTTAAAGCAGCCTGAATAGACCAAAACAATATTGTACTATTTGTGCACAATTCAAAAGTGTACTCTGTATAAGTTATAGTCACTGCATAATAGGAAACAATTATAAATACTTGTGAGGAAGTGATGTTCAAAGTCTTCAGGATATTATTTCTGTATAGTGAGAGAGAGGACTAGAATGGTTGTATTTTGGGAAAATCAAAAGTCTCAATGCTGTCTATAATACTTCATTTCTCAAATAGCTAATCATAAAAATGTATGCAAAATGTATACATTTGTTATATGTAGCACAAGTGGGTTTCTTTGAGCTTCTTAAAATACTATCTCCTTTCTTTCCTTTTGACATTGTTCATAGTTATTAAAATAACTGCACTAACTAATACGAAAACATTTTGGCAAGATGATGTTCTAAATGTTGACATGTTCGTTCCCTATAACTAATGTTCACTAAGATAACTAAGAAAATATACAAATAATCATAAAACAGACAGTGTATCGATAATATAAGCAAGATGTGCATATCGTCTATATAATACACTGAATATCTGGAAGAAGTTCTGCTAAATAGTGTCCAAGAGAGCGTTTTAGTAAAAAGTAATGAACTACTTAGAGGATCAGTAGGTTTCTGAAGAGGGACAGATCTTCAGGAAAAGATTCTTGATAATAAAAATTGGAAGAATAACAATTTTATGGATTTTTAAGAAACTGTCTACCTCAGAAATATATTTACTGCTAGGAAAATTTATTTCTCAATAATATACAAAAGACTGCATGAACAAAAGTATAGGAAGCCTTCTGGAAAATATAACACCTTAAGACAAATATCTCAGGAAAATAAAAACCATCTTGGTGTAATTTAAATCACAGTGGTAGAGCTTTAAGATTTAACATATTAATATTGGGTTTCTTTAGATGGAGCTATTTCAAGAGAATTTTATAAAGAATTCTGTGTTTTCATGACATTTTGTAATAAAAATAGCATTTTTAGAGTCAGACATAACTTTTTTTCATTCAGAAGTAAATACATCTCTCACACAATTTTTCTATTTAAGATCAAGTACACTGATGTCACCAGACAAGAGATGTTCATTAAAAGTATTTAATAGTGGTAAAAATGTTAGACTGTGCAGTTACAGAGAATGCAGTTCAAATCCAGGCTGTGTGTCTTCCTTAATATGAGACATTAGACTTGTGATTTAGTCTTTCTCAATATCATTGCTTCATTGGTCAATTGAGTATAATAGAATCAATGTCATAGGTTTGGATGAAGATTAAATAAGCTAATTCTCATAAAACAGTGTCCCAACTGAAATGATTAAAAATCAGTAACTATTGGTTTCTTTCAAAAAATATATAGAGCTAAAACACGACACAAAAACTAGTACCTGAAAAAGAATAAAAATGTTTGTAAATTATTCTGTGATGTGAAAGGCACTATCAATCATGTGAAATCACTGAACCCTATGATAAATGAAATGGAAATAATTTAAGCCTATTCTAATTTCATTGTCCATCCATTTAAGACAATTTCCTGTGTAATGTTCCTCTGACTTCCAGTCATCAGATGTGTTTGTTCACACAAACATTATTCCTCTCAAAGATCTCATAGATGAATACAAACTTTTTTAAGGTTAAAGCTTGTTACATTTGGTTATTTTGTAGTCATAAAGAGTGGAATTGTTTAAGTGGATTTTTAAAAATATTTTAGAGACAGGTCTTGCTCTGTTCTGCAGGCTGCAGTACAGTGGTGCCATCATAGCTCACTGTAACCTTGAACTCCTGGGTTCAAGCAATCCTCCTGCCTCATTCTGAGTAGCTGGGACCACAGGCACTTGCCACTTTGCCACTTGACACCCAGCTAACTTTAACTGTTTTTTTTTTTTCCTTTTTCAGAGATGGCGGGTCTTGCTATGTTGCCTAGACTGGACTTAAACCCCGGGCCTCAAGCAATCCTCATGTCTTGAACTCCCAAATTGCTGGGATTACTGTCACGAGCCACCATGCCTTGCCAAAATTTAAGTTATACATACAGGAGACTCTTACCTGCATTGTATACAACACTAGACCACTACTTGTATTAAAACAAATATATCTACATAGATAGATATTTTCCACACATATGCACAAATGTGTGCATATCTAAGTCAAGAAATGTGTGACAGTGTATATTGGGTCTATGGGCAATGAACTATCAGCCATGTTTTGTAATAAAACAACTAGTTGGGGAATTAATATCTTCCAAAAGCAAGAATATACATTTATGTTGTTTGATTTTTCCCTTCAGAACTTCATGACTTAAGAAAAAACATCAACTATGTGTGACTAAAATAAATTCATAAGAAATAGTCTAAAAGGGGTTAGATGCTGTTGTTTATGTACTTAATGCTATTCTAATTTTAAAAAATGTGGTCTGCATTCCATTAAACCAATTTTATAAACCAATAATGTGTCATGTCTTATATTAATAATCCTGAGGTCTAGGTGTGTCAGTGTGTTCAAGGAGTTTTCAACTAAGAGGTGTGTCTACTCCTTAGAATCTCTTTTGGAATAGTGGATCTTAGCTATTTATTTATTCAATAAAAACTGAGGCATTCAGGTGTAGAAGTCCATGGATATATTAATGACATCAAATAAAATGAAGTATTTAAAAGAGCCTTCCTGTATGCAGCAATCGTATCTCCTATTTCTTTCATTTTCATTAGAAAGGTGATTATCAAGCTAAAATAACCTAGGTAGTAGCGGGTGAACAAAAATAAAAGCTAGATTATAATTTCTAGTGGGAAAGAAGGTAATATGGGCCACCTAATTTTTCTCTAGTGATGAATTAGGATCTTCTGTAGGGCCTACAGGTGAATGAAGGGTCCACTTAGTTATCTCTTGATTTGTGAGCGCAATCCTGAGGAATTTGCTGTGTTCCTGATCAAATAATCTGCTTGAAATTGAAAAAATGTTAAATTAGCATTTAGAAAAATAAATATACATGAAGTAAAACTATCATGTAGCATTTGAATTCTAATTTTTATAAACTGCAACTTTAAGAAATTTTGTCTTAATCTTTTCCTTAAATCATGTGATTATTTTGTCACAACTTTAACAATTTGGAAAGAATAATAGTAAGCATTATAATATATGCTAGCAGTGTGTAACCTCACTGGTCAGCATAAAGCAGAGCATAAAAGTAACACAAGTTCCCAAAGTACTTCTATTAAAAACACTTACTACTACGACTACAATTTACTGAGCTCCTACTATATGCTAGCAACTGAAGTGTTAAACTTACATAAATTAAAGTATAATCTCATTTTTGAACAAATCATAAAGGTGACCAGTAAGTCGTAGAATAACAAATGTATAAATGAAATGACAATAATAGAGAATAAAGAACAATTTTTCAAATCAGAAAATGTTACATTTAAAAATTATAAATTTATTTGGTTTCAAATGCACTGTACAGTATAGATTTCATCATTTTAACTTATTAATATATGATGCCATTGAGTTAATTCAGATTGTCAAGATTTATACTGATTATCATTGTGGCTGATTCATTGTAGAAGCCAAAAATTGTTAGCATTTAACAAGGAATGTTCTTTGCTAACAATTTAAAAATTGCATAATTTATTTCTTTAATTTCGGCATAGAAAATAAATCTGTCATTTATTTAATATTTTATTGTAAATTTGGAAATAATAGACTAGATTCCTACTTGGAGATATTATAAAAGCATTGTCTAATTTTGTTGTATTACTCAGTTTTATTTAGTTCATTTTTAATGATATTTTTATTCAATTTTATCTCTTGCAGCAATGGAATTGTTTTACATATTGCAACTTATAGTCTAAAGCAAAATTAGAGGTGATGTCTTTATTTTTCCTCATCTCACAATACTCGTGTTGCTCTCTTTTAATAAGAAATAATTTAGTTAAATTATTTTTCTTGCTAGCTACTGATTATATTCTAAAAAGAAAATAGAAAAGATGGGGTAATGCAAGAATGTAGTTTTGTTATTATTTCTCCCATCATTTCAATTGCTAAATTCAATTCTCAAGGTAAATAAATCCATGCAAGTTTTTATATTAATGAAACAAGGATTCATCTCACGATTACAATTGATTATTATAAAAATGGTTTATTAAAATGCAAGAAAATACAGATAGTCTTATATGTGTTCATTACCAGTTGCTTTATAAATACAGATTAGATATTGTTCTAAATTAAAGGACTCAAAATATTACCCATTGTTATATCCTGCTATTTCTTTTAAACATGTGGACATATTCAGTTTTGTATTCCCCATTGATTCAATGCACTTCAATATTTTCAGTATTTCTTCATTTTTTTTCTATATTTCCAAAGAACAAAGATGCTACTCTTTCTCATTCTTTCTGTTAGGGCTCTTCGGCACAAGAGCAAATTTTTCATTGAGGCAAGAGGCTATGGATAGTTATAACAATTCATAAGTTCTGTGTTGACCCAAGTACCAGGATCATTACTGTAATAACCATGCTGACATATTTTATATCATAGATCTATCTTAAATACATTCTACATGTTTTCATGAAAATATGTACATCACAGAAAATAAGAGTACCTGTTTAAATTACTGAATATACGTTTTTGAATAAGTAATAGAAACTACACAAAGTACAAGTGTTTAATGAATGAATGAATGCTTGAAAGAATTATCACCATATGTATTCATTTTTATTGTGGCTGTAACAAATTTCCAAAAAATGAGTCCTTTAAAAACACTAATTTATTATCTACTTTCATCAAAGTCAGAAGTCTGAGATGGATCACAATGGCCTAAATCAAGGTGTTGGCATATCTGTGTTCCTTCTAGAGGCTGTATGGGAGAATTTATGACTTAGTGTCTTAAAGCATCAAGAGGCTGCCTGTATTCCTCGGTCCATGGCCCTATACTTAAATTTTTCTCACAATGCCATTTTTCTGATTCTTTTTTTTCTGTTTCTATTTTCTAATTTTAAGGACTGTATTAGTCCGTTTCCACACTACTATAAAGAACAATCTGTGACTGGGTAATTTTTAAAGAAAGGAGGTTTAATTGGATCACAGTCAATAAGGAGGAGGCCTGGCTGAGGAGGACTCAGAAAACCTACAACCATGGTGGAAGGTGAAGGGGAAGCAAGACACGTCTTACATGGTGGCAGGAGAGAGAAGGTGGGAGGGGGAAACTGCTACATAGTTTTAAACATCAGATATTGTGAGAAGTCACTCATTATAATGAGAACAGAGTGGGGGAAACTGCTCCCATGATTTAGTCACCTCTCACCAGGTCCCTCCCTTGACATGTGTATATTACAATTCAAGATGAGATTTGGTTGGGAACACAGAGCCAAACCATATCATTCCACCCTGGCTCCTCCCAAATCTAATTTCCTTTTCACATTTAAAAACCAATCATGCCTTGCCAACAGTACCCCAAAGTCTTAACTCATTTCAGCAGTAACTCAAAAGTAGAAATCTAAGGTCTCATCTGAGACAAGGCAAGTTCCTTTCAGTTATGAGTCTAAACTCAACAGAAAGTTACTTCCAAGATGCATTGATCTTTGAAAAAGAAAATTTAATTTTTCTGTGGATTAAATGATTTAATTTTTCCCATTTGATATACAATCTAAAAATTATTATCATGATATACAGTTTTTCCTTCTAGAGTCTTTCTCCATTTTAAGTTATTATACAGAGAAATGATATGGTAGACAAAATAATAATATCCTCACCCCAATGATCTCTATGTCTTAATACCCAGAACTTGTGAATGTGTTAGCATATATGGCACAGAAGGAAATCATATTCCAAGAAGCATTAAGTAGATTCTTCTATTACAAATGAAAGTCTAAAACCCAGCTAGGCAGCCATTAAATCTTAAAGCTCCAAAATAATCTCCTTTGACTCTATGTCTCACATACAGGGCATGCTGATGTAAAATGTGGGGTCCCAAGGCCTTGGGTAGCTTGAATCCTATGGTTGTACAGGGTACAGCCCCCATGGCTGCTTTCACGGGCTGGTGTTGAGTGCCTGCAGCTTTTTCAGGCACGTGGTGCAAACGGAAAGTTTGACCTACCATTCTGGGGACTGGAGGTTGGTGGCCGTCTTCTCACAGCTCCACTAGGCAATAACCCAGAGGGTATTCTGGGGACTCCAACCAATTTCCTTTCTGAACTGCTAGAGTAGAGGTTCTCCATGAGGGCTATATCCCTGCAGCAGACTTCTGCCTGGACATCCAAGTGTTTCCATACATCCTCTGAAATCTAGGCAGAGGCACCCAAACCCTAGGCTTCTGCATACCTTCAGGTCCAACACCACATGGAAGATGCCAAGGCTTGGCACTCACATTCTCTGAAGCAATGGCCAGAGCTGTACCTAAGCCCCTTTTAGCCACAGCTGGAACTAGAGTGGCTTAGATGCAGGGCATATGTCCTGAGACTGCACAGAGCAGCGGGGCCCTGGGCCCAGCCCATGAAACCATTGTTTTTTCCTCCTAGGGCTCTGGGCCTGTGATGTGAGGGGCTGCCTTGAGAAGATCTCTGAAATATCCTGGAAACATTTTTTCCATGATCTTGATGACTAACATTGGGATCCTTTTTACTTATGCACATTTCTGAATTTCTCCCAGATTTTTTTTTTCTGCATGGTTAGACTGCAAATTTTCCAAACTTTTATGCCCTGCTTCCCTTTTAAACATAAGTTACAATTTCAGATCATCTCTTTGTAAATGTATACGGCCGTATGCTTTCGGAAAAATCCAGGTCAGTTCTTGAATGCTTTGCTGCTTAGGAATTTCTTCCATCAGACACACTACATTATCTCTCTCAGGTTCAAAGTTCCACAGATCTCTAGGGCAGGAGCAAAATGCCACCAGTCTCTTTGATAAAGCATAGAAAGAGTGACCTTTACTCCAGTTCTCAGTAAGGTCCTCATCTCTATCTGAGACCACCTCAGCCTGGACTTCATTGTCCATATCACTATCAGCATTTTGGTCAAAACCATTCAACAAGTGTCTTGGAAGTTCCAAACTTTCCCACATCTTCCTGTCTTCCTCTGAGCCCCCCAGACTGTTCCATCCTCTGCCTGTTACTCAGTTCCAAAATTTCTTTCATATTTTCATGTATCTTTACAGCATTTCCTCCCTCCTCTCTGTACCAATTTTCTGTATTAGTTTGTTTCCACACTGCTATAAAGAACTACCTGAGACTTGGTAATTTATGAAGAAAAGAGGTTTAATTGATTCATTGTTCTGCATGGCTGGGGAGGCCTCATGAAACAACCATGGCAGAAGGCAAAGGGGAAGTAAGACACATCTTACATGGTGACAGAGAGAGAGAAAGAGTGGGGAACTGCTACATAATTTTAAATCATTAGATCTTGTGAGAATGTACTCACTATCTTGAGAACAGCATCGAGGTAACCACCCTCATGATCCAATCATCTCCCACCACGCATCTTCCTCAACATGTGGGGATTACAATTCAAGATGAGATTTTGGTGGGGACACAGAGCTAAACCATATTAAAGACGCTTGTAATCACACTAGGTTTCCTGGGATAATCCAGAATTATCTCTTAAGATCAATTGAATAGGAACCTTAATTTCATCTGCAACGTTGATTTCATTCTGTGCCATATATGCTAACACATTCAAAAGTTCTGGGTATTAAGACATAGAGATCATTGGGGTGAGGATATTATTATTTTGTCTACCATATCATTTCTCTATATAATAACTTAAAGTGGAGAAAGACTCTAGAAGGAAAAACTGTATATCATGATAATAATTTTTAGATTATATATCAAATGGGAAAAATTAAATCATTTAATCCACAGAAAAATTAAATTTTCTTTTTCAAAGATCAATTGCACCCAGTGTAGAAAATTAATAGAGCGGGTGAAGAGTGGATTTTCTGGTAAATTGGATGAAGGTATGAGAAAATTAACAAAGCATGAACCGTAGTTCAAAGTACTTAATTCAAATTTTGGGTTCTCAGTTAACTAGCTATGTCCTCTTGGAAAATTCTATCTGAGTTCTCACTTGAATAAGTTGAGGATAACAGTGGGACCCACTTCATAGTTTTGTTGTTATTTCTAATAAAACTATAGTAGTGTATAAAAAAACTTAAAATAATATGAATCACTTAACAAATGCTAACTATACTAATAATTATTTTGGAGCTAGAACATACTAAATGAATAAATACAGATTAAGGCAAACGTTGATAATGACTCCAAGTTTCTGAAATTTAAGGTATTTTTGTTTTGTTTTGTTTTAATGGTAAAGATTTGAATTAAAGTAGATATGGATAAAGTATTCTAAGTATTTCTTTCTTTTTGTGTATAATGAACTCATGATGCTTGAGATAAATTTAAGTAAAAAGTCTGAGAAGTTGGATGTAACTTACTTTACACAAATATAGGTTTGAATTTGAGAGAAGAATCAGCATGTGCGGCATATGCCAATGCTAGCATACTTCACATAGAAGGTGTTATAAATTGTAATATGCACTAGTATTGCTTATATACTGAGAAAACAGAAAAATAAACATTGTCAAGAGAAATATGACATGCAATTAATTTGCAGATGAATCACTTTTTTAATGTTAATATGTGAAGAAAATTTGCAGCTTAGAGTCAATATAACAGCACTGACGATTTTTAACAACTTGTAAGGAAATTAAATAATCTAGATAAGGAATATAAAGTGAAAAGTGAAGGCTTTGGGGGAAATACGACATAATAGGGTTGAGGCTGTGAAATGGAAGATGAAGGAATAGAAACGATGGGTCTAGTCAATTCTGCTTTGAAGCTTTACTGCTAAAGAAAAGGAGTAGGTGGTAAGAGGACATAGTGTATTATGAATCTTCTTTTCTATTATTTTTTAAAGATAATAGCAGTCGGCGCTGCTATTACATCAGCATGCCCTGTATGTGATGTGTGAATACTGAGGAATGATTCAAAGAACCTCTAGGAAATAAAAACTTAATTATGTCAAAGAAAAAAGAATAACAAATTGAATATAATTCTGTAGGAGGCAAGTTTTATAAATATTAATAGATAGATTCCAGGACACATGTGGGGCAATTTTTTTCCCTGATTATGGTACAGGTTATTCTACCACTTCAACAGAGAGAAAAAGAGAGGCTGGAGTGAGGTGGAGTCAGGAAGGCGAGGAAGTTTCAGCGAATGACTTCAATTTGGTAAGTGAAAGATGAGGCAAGGTCACACACTGAGAGTAATGCAAAAGAGATAAGATTCAGGAGATCCATGAGAGAAGTAGTATACAAAAATCGTATCAGATTGTGAATAAATAAGTTTAATAAGAGAAATGTAGAAACATGGACAAGTAAAATTGAAAACTTTATTGAATGTAGTGAAAAAGATACCTTTAGAGATATTATAAAGATTTACTGCCCTGGCATGCATTAAGTATAGCTATTATTAATAACAGTATGTAAAAAATTCTGGATTATATAATATTCCTCAGTAGCATTAAGCTAGTTTAATGTAAAAAAAGCTTTATTTAATATTGAGATTTAGCAAATAGAAAAAATAGTAATGGTTTTAAAAAATTTACCCCTGTAAAGATGATGCTGGACAACGGAGTCCAAACTGGGCGAAATGAAGAGCAAAAGCAAGAGTTTGTGTATATTCTGTCCATGTGGATGGACATGAGTATACCTTGGCTAATTGCAAGAATCCGGATGAAGAAGTAGACTGCAAGCCATGTGCTAAAATAAAAAATAAGTCAGATTATACAAGAGTCTAACAGGTGACAATACTAAAGTCACCTTTGCAATTAGATGACAAAAGCATCAAAGGAGTCTACAATTTTATGAGAAGTTAGAAGGGTGATAGCCAATGGGTGGAAGTGTGAATATTCTGACAGTTTAACAACATTTAAATTCTGTTTTGGATTGAAAAGCCTACAAAAAAGCAAAGAAAAACGTTAAACAGGTGGCATGCCATGCATAATCATGCATAGTTGTATATTATGTATTTATTGCTTCAGGGAACAAACATATGGTAGGAACTTCGTGATCATTAAGCTGGGTCTAGGAACACTAGGAACGACAGGAATGGCAAGTTTCTAATGTCAGGCATCTGCTTTGCTGGTGCAAAAACCAGACTGGAACGACGGCCATAGAAACGAGGGAGACATACCAGATTTTGTGAGGTCACATCAAGGAAGATCCTGAGTCTCCCTAAGATCTAAGGGCCCAGCAAGTGTCAGCCAAATATACATTCCAAAATAGTGTCTTAGGCAGAAGAACACCGTATGTAGTGGCCATGAACAGGACAGAATGCAAAACGTTTACAAAATTAAAAGACATTTGGACAAGCGTGTTGAAAGGAAGAAGTATGAATGTTGAATAATTAGGCTGGTGAGGTAGACAAGGGCCAAATGGCATAACACATTGCAATTTTGGTGAATATTTTGGATTTATACTAAAACCATTGGGAGGTATGTTATACTTCTACACAGCAAAGGCATGATGAGATATTTCTATTAAAAATGTATACTACAACTGCTTCATTGTGAAGACTAACCTGGGGGCAGGTGACATTAGAAACCTGCTAAGGAAGTTTAGGCAGGGTGATGATAGAGATCAAGAGAAGAGAATGAGGTGTGGAATGTGTGTGTTTGGTGTGGTGTAAATATGCATATAAGTATACACATGGGAAATTTTCTTTCTTTGTGTATCTGTTTGTATCTATTTCTGTTCTGTCTGTATCACTCTCTTTACGTCTTTTTCTGTCCATTTGTCATCTGTTTCTCTTTCTCACATAAACACACAGTGTAACAACAGGAATTGGTGATTAATTGGAAGTGAGAGAAAAGATTACAACTAAAATGAGTTAGACATAGCAGACATTACCTGAACGGTAAGGATGAACATTTCATGTTTATCCATAATAAATATAACTCAACTGAAGTTAATATTCAACGAAAGGATATTGTAAGTATTTTTGAAAATATAAAGGGCAATTTTACATAGTGATATTAAAATCTAAGGAAAATTCCACCTCAGATGAGTGGAAAAAGAATCAGTTTAGATAAAAGAGCTGGAAACAAAGAAACTTAAGTATAGTTTACAGAAACACTCTTCAGCCAGTACTGAAAAAATAAACAACTTAACTTAATCCATAACAGCCTTCAAAGATAGACTTTGCCAAAACACAGTTCCTCTTCTGCCTCTCTCTTTACTGGAAGGCTTTTACACTACATTCCTCTATAACTCTTTAACTTATTAAAATATTTATATGGTAAAATGTCCATAAAAACACTTCTCTTCATGCCTTTTCACTCCAGGATCTATCATGAGACACTTCAACTCTGAAATGTATTATGATGCTTGGGTCATGTCCTCTTGCTCACATATTTCATGTATAAGAGAATATTTTCTCTATTCCTACCATGACATTGTCTTTTAAAATATCATGAGGTGGGCCCAGTGCAGTAGCTCAACAAAAAAGTGCTGTAATCCCAGCACTTTGGGAGGCCGAGGAGGGCGGATCACGAGGTACAGGAGTTCGAGACCAACCTGGCCAATATGGTGAAACACTGTCTCTACTAAAAATACAAAAATCAGCTGGACATGGTGGTGGGCACCTATAATCCCAGCTCAGGTACCTGAGGCAGAAGAAACGCTTCAACCCGGGAGGCAGAAGTTGCAGTCAGCTGAGATCATGTCACTGCACTCCAGCCTGGCGACAGAGTGAGACTGTCTCAAAAAGCAACAATAACCAAAATCATGAGGTGTCCTTACTAGCTAGTTTCTTTCAGCCCAAATCAGTCTTCACGCTAGATTTTATCTTGAAATCTTTCATTTAAATATGTAAAAATTGTTTTTACTAGCATGATAAAATTATTTTTACAACGATGCACTAGTCACTTTTTTTTTTCTTTTTTTTAAACAGCATCTGGCGATGTCGCTCAGGTATGAGAATGGTCCACTGTAACGTCTGCCTCCCAGGCTCAAGCAATCCTCCCACCTCAGCCTCTTGAGTAGCTGGGACTACAGGCACATGCCACCACACCTGGACAATTTTTCTAATTTTTTGGTAGAGATGGGAACCATCAGGAACCCCTGGCTCAAATGATCCTCCTACTTCAGCCGCCCAAAGTGCTGGGATCACAGGTGTGAGCCACCCTGCCTGGCCCAAACCACATTTTTTAATATTTTATTTTGTATACATTTCATTCAGATCATAAACTGATGCTGAGAAACAAGTGTTTAGTTGATGAAAACACATTTATAAAGAGTAAACAATGTGAGATTCAATCTCTCACCTACTTCTCTGTTTTTCCAGGCAGTCAGACTTTGAGTAAAATTAATTTATTTTCAAAGTTTAAACATTTATTAATCATATTTTATCACCATCACATTTTTTACTAACATTTCGAAATATTTCAGGAAGAGAGAAAGATTATCTTCATGGACTGAGCATGAGAATCAATAAGCCTCATCTTTTAAACTGCACCGTGTTCATGATTCCTGACAGTGAGGGCAAAGAGTGGCAGATGACACTCCTATCAATAATGACAGTTGAGAGCTTATAGAAGAAGAGAATAAAAGTCAGTGAAAAGTCTGCTCTACTCTGAAGATGGACTTTTAAAATTGTGGTGTACTCTGATGAGTCCAGTCACTCTGACATTACAAGAGGGGTTCTTAAAAATAAAACGTACAAGGTATACAAACACATAAAGACCTAATATATTTATAGACTAGAAGAATCCATGTACATTTTATTTAAAAGGTATGTAGGGCCAACTGAAGCAGGTTACATTTGACAAAGGAATGCATTTATGTAGTAATTCAGATAGCTGCAGGAGCAGGCTTGTTGTCTTCCCTATAGAAATATCCTGATTTGAATTCTCATTAAGCCCTGTAAAACTTCACATTTTCTAATAACATGTATTCTAGAAATAAAGGCTATTATGTTTTCAGCAGCAATGGAAAGACCATAATTTATATCACAGATGACGAGTATTCTGATGTCTAGAAAACTGATTGCATCAACATTTTTAACTTAATCATTTCTGTTAGCATTACAAAATGATACTGCATTGTTGTATACTTAAAAAGCTATTCTTTCTGACTTATGAAAAATAAAAATAGTGGTAGAAAGTGCCCCTTGTTATGCTTCCTTCTATATTAATGTAAATACCTGAAAGTGTATACTATTTATTTTGAAACTTGCACCAATTTTTTAGTCTTAAATTCAGTGTAATGGCCATGAACTCTACAATTCAGCATGATTCTCATCGTAAAATGAGAATACAATGATCTGGTATTCAAATATAGATGAAACTAAACACTGCAAAGCTAATTTATCATATAGTAACAATGGATTTAGATTATGAAGTGTTTAGATTATATGTTTTGATTATGAAATGTTAATTCTGTAACACCAAAATAACACAAATGTGTCCTAAATTTCTGTTAAAAGTATGACTGTATACATATTTTATGTATTTGGGATAGAGAACTTCACTTAAAAAGTTTTAAATGTTTTCTGGATGTTTTACATTTGAGGGTGTACTATGATGATTTCCCAAATTGAGAACATATAACCAAGAGAGCATAAATAAAAGTTATTGTGACTTTTAACAAAAACGCATAAATGTCAATCCTACTCAAAAAATGGGCATAGTGATGTTAATAAAAGAGTTGTGTTCATTTTTACATGTAAAACAAAACTGAATGAGTCAATACAGACACCTGAGTTTTCATCCAACTAATGACTATGTGAATATACACAAGAAGTTTAATTCAACTTCACCCTCTATTTGAGGTGAGATGAGGTGCATTTTTTTCTGTATAGTATTAACAACATACTTGATCATTGTTCTCTGAGAATCATTTCATGCTGGCCCCTCTGTGGCCGATACATAAGAGATAAAAATGGAAAATGGCTCATGATTTTTTCTTAAAATGCTCTAAAATCTTCCTTGCATAATTAGAAAAAAAAGCATATTCTTTACCATTGCCTTCAAGGCAGAATACGAGCTGTACCTAGACTCACTTATTTCCCTACCATATTCCCACTTATTCCCAACTAACACCCCACAATGTCTTTGTGTCCTATTCCAAACATGCTCAGCTATTTGTAGGCACAATGTCCTGACACCTCCTGTTTTCTTTTTTAAAATTTGCATAAATTTAAGAGGTACAATTGCAATTTTGTTACATGGCTATATTGCCTACTGGCGAAGTGTGGGATTTTAGTGTATCCATCACTGGAATAATATATATGGTGCCCACTAAGTAATTCTCATATGTGATGTATTGATTTGTGTATGTTGAACTATCCTTGCATCTCCGGTATAAAACCCACTTGATCACGGTGTCTTCTTCTGTCCGTAAAGTTATCACTAAGGATCTTCACAACCACTTCCTCTTCCATTTTAAGAGAACTCAGTCCAAGAATTGCTTCTTCAAAGAGGCTGTACCTGATTAATCTAAAGTTACATCCCCAACATCATTTCTTCTTTGTTATTTTGCTTAAATTTCTTCAGAGTATTTATGACGAGATACATCCATTGTATTTATATTCTTATTGTATGTGTATTACAGGATGGTCGTGCTGACTCTGCTTTATTTACTGTTGCCTTTACCAGTATTTAGAAGAGCGCCTGGGGGCTAAATGGCAGTTAGTTTTGTGTTGAAAGTTTACATGAAATGAAAAATCACTCTTACTTTGTTCAACAAAAACGCAACTACAAACATTAGATCATGAGTATATTTCTATAGGGCTATGCATACATGTAATGTTTTACTTAAACTTTATTTTTTTTTATAATTTAAAAATAAAAGGGAAGTTCTTTGGAGACATCGCATGAACCTGAATCCTGATACCTGTGGTGGTGTCTTACCAATAAAATTCATCCTAACATGTATTTGTGAGTTTTTAAAGCTTAATATCACAAAGTAATTCTAGTATTCAAGATAATACATGTCAGTATTGGTGAAATTAATTGATAATATCAACTTTCAATAATTGGCCTCTTAGCTTCAGCTGGTTTGACTGCGTCTAAGAAGCCAATTTATTCATGAATACTTATTAAGCATATGTTGTCTGAATAAACAATAAAACAAAATTCCACCAGATTTGTAGAAGATAACATATATGTACAAAGCATAATTTTTATATTTGAAAAGTGAAACTAGAGAAGACAAAAAAATGTAAGTAACATCTAAGTAACAATATATCTGAACACTTACTCCTTAATTTCATTCAATAATATATTCACTGAGCAGTCATCATGTGTCAGTACTGCTTTAGGCCCCTTTCTACAGGGACCTTAAATTCTAGTTTGGTAACATATCAATAAGCACAAAGACAAGTAAATAAATAACTCAGTTTCATAAAGTGAGAAGTATAATGGAGAAAAGAAAATAGCACATGAGAAGAGAATGTAAGTTTGGAATGGTAGCTGGAGATGAGTGGAGTTACATTGTCTTTAAAACTGTGAGCTTCTTAAGGAAAGACATGTGTCTTCATTATTACTGATTCTTCAATGGCTGAAATGACAAAAAGTAATATTAAATTATATGCATATTGGAACTGTACTATGTATGTTTTTATTGTGTTGCACTGTTACATCCCCAATATCTAGAAGAGTATCTGGAATATTGCAGATGTATTCATTGGATGAATGAATAAATGAGTGAAAAAAGCACATTTGCTAAAAGAATGAATGAATAAACATTCTTGGCTGAATCAATCTGGGGCCAAATAGAGATTTGATCTGTAAATTTATAAATTATATTCAATTATTTATCTTAATAGAAATACATTTACAAATTGCAAATATTTTTTTAATTTTATATTTATTTTCCTATTTTATTTACGATATTTATATTCATATTGGTATAACTTTGGCTTTATATATGACGGAACACACTGGACTCAAACTACACAGGCACACACATACAGATACACACACGAATCATGTCCTTGAAGACAAGAGACACATTTTATTCAACATTTTAAGTGATTTGTTAACTAAATGAGTAGATATCATTAAAATTCAAAGTGTCAGTAGTTGCTTTGTTCTATATTTTAGGGTCTGAATGAATAGCATAAATGGGATATAAAAATTATCAGTGACAATGTTAGTGAACATTTTCATCAGTTTGAGATTAATGATTGTACCTCATACCATAATCCACATAAAGTCAAAATATACAGAAACACACAGGTGTTGAGCCAGGAAATAAAATAGAGAAGACTTTTGAAATTCAATTACCATATATACAGAAGCAATAGGTAATTGATGCATAGCTAGCAGTAAAGACCACTTAGACCTTTTGAACGAGTCTATTAGTAGTAAATTTGGGAATCAACAAAAACATTCAAAAAGTATTTTGATGGAAGTTATGACAGTAGTTCAAAATAGAATATTGAAAATAGAAGGGAAGAAAGAGAAAAAGTGACCTCCAACATGGTAACCAAACTATTGATCATGGGTTTCATGGCAGATTGATGGTTTCATACATTAAAATAGGGAAATAAATACAGAGCACAGTTTTTATCAGACAAATATGAAGTATAGTTTTGCCTAATAATTAGTCATGAGAATAATTTTTCAAAAATTTAAACTGCTTAATGCAACCACACAACTAATAAATTGTGTGGTGTAATTTCCATCCTTTATGAGCTAATCTACCATGTTTCAAGTATATAACTCTGCCTCTCCATGCCATCTGGGAGATTACAATTTAGATTATCACAGGCAAATACAAACTCATGATGAATTGTAGATTAGCCTATCACAAAGCAGAAATGAATTATTTTTAAACGGAACATACTCAGTTGAAGAGATATTGACTAGACTGGTTCAAAGCAATGCTATCTCTATCATTTAAGAACACATTTCGACTAAGAGTAAAGTGCATCTCAATCTAAAAACATTATGTCATGTATTTCACCTGGGTATTTTCTTATAAATATAGCGTTTCATGTTCCTAACATTTTAAAAATAATTTATTAGCCAAAACTTTCTTCAGAAAAAAAAATGTTACTTTAAGCAGAATTTATATTTTTACCCTGGAACTTTCTCTTTGTTATTCTCATGTTGCTAATTTGAAAGCATGATAGAAGTAGTAACCTCACTTTGTTAAAAAAAAAAAAATGCAAGAACTATAATTTTATACTCTCTTCTAAGCATAAATTTAGTAAATGTAGTGCCATATGGCTCATCATTATAAAAGTTAGTATTTCCACTTGCTTTGTAAATCTCTTCAATTTTATGGAGCATAGAAAGAAAACTAATTGCTAAGTGAGGTCACAGCATTTCTCTCTCTGAAGCACTAAACATTCATAAGCTTAGTATATTTTTTTCAAGAGAAAAGTAAACTACATTTGTAAATGAGATATTATTATGATGTAATTATTATTCCAGCTTTTTATAAGACATGTTTACTGGGCAACTATCAAACAAATTTCATTACTGTCCTTTTCAGCCAAATAAAATGTATTTATTAAAAAATTACAAAGATGAGCCATTTTAGTAATGCAATATAAATTAGTTTTTATATAAATGAGGACTTTCACAAGGCCAGAATTAAACTTTTTATAAAATTTATGTAAAGTGATTTGGTAATGTAAAAATTGTATCATCTTAATTTTTTTAAATGTGGAATTAATTTGAATTTTACAAATTATATTTCTTTTGGAAGATAATTTTTCTATTTACTAGTTTTATCAGTACATGCAGATATACTTTACAATGAAGTAAATAACATCGCATACAGTTTTTGACATAAGGAAATAAAAAGCTGTTTCCATTGCTCCCTAAGTATTATTGTTGTGATTCTAGCTCCAAGTATGGTCAACAAGAACATTGTCATAATATTTTAGGAACATTGCAATATAACTTTTCAGTATCAGTCTTAAATAAGACTGCCTTAAATAGACGTTTTCTTAACTTCAGGTTTTGATGGTAGTGGTAGTTGCGTTTGTGTGTTTGCGTGTGTGTGTGTGTGTGTGTGTGTGTGTGTGTGTTTTGAACAAAATTGGCAATATTACTTCATCTAAAATTTAATTAGTCATTAATTGTGTTACAAAGATTTACAAGTGTTGATTGCATGTTTTAAACAATGTTACTTAGAAAATGTGCCATGTGTTGTTCATGATGTTAAACAGAAAAATATATTGTAGTCAGTTAGCTTTCAACAATTTCATTGTAATTTTATGTCTCAAAAGACTGTTATTGTCTTTGTATTATTTGTTCTAAAGAAAGTGTGTATCTGTATATGTGTGTGTATATATGTATATATATATCCTAAGAATTACAAGGATTAAGTAGTCTTGTGTTTGATCTGCACAAGATGCTTAAAAAAACTTTTTTCTGAATCACTGAGTGAATGAATGGATTTTTAAAATTATTATTATACTTTAAGTTCAGGATACATGTGCGGAACGTGCAGGTTTGTTACATAGGTATACATGTGCCATGATGGTTTGCTGCACCTATCAACCCGTCATCTACATTAGATATTTCTCCTAATGCTATCCCTCCCCTTATCCCCCACCCCTCTACAGGCCCCAGTGTATTATGTTCTCCTCCCTGTGCCCATGTGTTCTCATTACTCAGCTCCCACTTATGAGTGAGAACATGTGGTGTTTGTTTTTCTGTTCCTGTGTCAGTTTGCTGAGAATGATGGTTTCCAATTGCATACATGTCCCTGCAAAGGACATGAACTCATCCTTTTTTATGGCTGCATAGTATTCCATGGTGTATATGTGCCATATTTTATTTATCCAGTCTAACATTGATGAGCATTTGGGTTGGTTCCAAGTCTTTGCTATTATGAGTAGTGCTGCAATAAACATACATGTGCATGTGTCTTTACAGTAGAATGAATCATAATCCTTTGGGTATTTAATCAGTAACGGGATTGCTGGGCCAAATGGTATTTCTAGTTCTAGATACTTGAGGAATTGCCACACTGTCTTTCACGATGGTTGAACTAATTTACACTCCCAACAACAGTGTAAAAGCGTTCCTATTTCTTGACATCCTCTCCAGCATCTGTTGTTTCCTAACTTTTTAATGATCACCATTCTAACTGGTGTGAGATGGTATCTTATTGTGGTTTTGATTTGTATTTCTCTAAAGACCAGTGATGATGGGCTTTTTTCACATGTTTGTTGGCCACATAAATGTCTTCTTTTGAGAAGTGTCTGTTCACCTCCTTTGCCCACTTTCTGATGGGGTTGTTTGTTTTTTTCTTGTAAATTTAAGTTCTTTGTAGATTCTGGATATTAGCCCTTTGTCATATAGATGGATTGCAAAAATTTTCTCCCATTCTGTAGGTTGCCTGTTCACACTGACGATGGTTTCTTTTGCTGTGCAGAAGCTCTTTAGTTTAATTAGATCCCATTTGTCAGTTTTGGCTTTTGTTGCCATTGCTTTTGGTGTTTTAGTCATGAAATCCTTGCCCATGCCTATGTCCTGAATGGTATTGCCTAGGTTTTCTTCTAGGGCTTTTATGGTTTTAGGTCTTACATTTAAGTCTTTAATCCATCTTGAGTTAATTTTTGTCTAAAGTGTAAGGAAGGGGTTCAGTTTCAGTTTTCTACATATGGCTAGCCAGTTTTGTAGATGTGTGGTGTCATTTCTACAGCCTCTGTTCTGTTCCATTGATCTATATATGTGTTTTGGTACCAGTAACATGCTGTTTTGGTAACTGTAGCCTTGTAGTATAGTTTGAGATCAGGTAGCATGATACCTCCAGCTTTGTTCTTTTTGTTTAGGATTGTCTTGGCTATATGGGCTCTTTTTTGGTTCCACATGAAATTTAAAGTAGTTTTTTTCTAATTCTGTGAAGAAAGTCAATGGTAGCTTGATGAGAATAGCATTGAATCTATAAATGACTTTGGGCAGTATGGCCATTTTCACGATATTTATTCTTCCTATCCATGAGCATGGAATGTTTTTCGATTTGTTTGTGTCCTCTCTCATTTTCTTGTAGTTCTCCTTGAAGAGGTCATTCACATCTCTTGTAAGTTGTATTCCTAGGTATTTTATTCTGTTTGTAGCAGTTGTGAAAGGGAGTTCACTCATTGTTTGGCTCTCTGTTTGTCTATTATTGGTGTATAGGAATGCTTGTGATTATCAGCTTAAAAAGACTTTGGGCTGAGACAATGGGGTTTTCTAGATATACAAAAATGTCATCTGCAAACAGAGATAATTTGACTTCCTCTCTTCCTATTCGAATATGCTTTACTTCTTTTTCTTGCCTGATTTCCCTGTCCAGAATTTTGAATACTATATTGAATAGGAGTGGTGACAGAGGGCATCCTTGTCTTCTGCCAGTTTTCAAAAGGAGTGCTCCTAGCTTCTGCCCATCCAGTACGATATTGGCTGGGGGTTTGTCATAAATAGCTCTTATTATTTTGAGATACATTCCATCAATACCTGGTTTATTGAGTGTTTTTAGCATGAAGGGGTGTTGAATTTTATCGGAGGCCCTTTCGGCATCAATTGGGATAATCATGTGTTTTTGGCATTGGTTCTGTTTATGTGATGTATTACATTTACTAACTTGCATATGTTTAACCAGTCTTGCATCCCAGGAATTAAGCCAACTTGGTCGTGGTGGATAAGCTTTTTGATGTGCTGCTGGATTCGGTTTGCCAATATTTTATTGAGGATTTTCCCATCAATGTTCAGCAGATATTTGCCTGAATTTTTCTTTTTTATTGTGTCTCTGCCAGGTTTTTGTAACAGGATGATGCTGGCCTCATAAAATAAGTTAGGGAGGAGGCCATCTTTTTCTTTTGTTTGGAATATTGCAGAAAGAATGGTACCAGCTCCTCTTTGTACCTCTGGTAGAATTCAGCTGTGAATTCATCTGGTCTTGGGATTTTTTTGGGGTGGTAGGCTATTAATTACTGCCTCAATTTCAGAACTTGTTATTAGTCTATTCAGATATTCGACTTCTTCCTGATTTAGTCTTGGGAGGGTGTATGTGTCCAGGAATTAATCCATTTCTTCTAGATTTTCTAGTTTATTTGCATAGAGGCTTGTGATTAGATTTTTTTTAAAAAATAAATTCATTGGATACATTTCTTCCTTTCAAATAAGAACCAAAAAAAAAGTACCACATTTTTTATTCTTTCTAGGATTGAAACTAATGCATAGAGTTTCTGGCAATAGATGTGTTTATTTTAAAGTTTGCTTATAATGAAATTTCACATTCCAATTTATCCTTCCCCATAAATTTCATTTAAGAATGAAACTTTTGTGGGAGAATCATTTATTAAATAGAAAGAAATCTCAGGTTCAGTGGTGCAGTTCTTCAAGTGTTACATTTACAAAAATAGGCCAGTCATTCATGCCTGCATGCAATAATCAATTACACAAGTATTTGGAATGTGCCAGAAACTGTACTTAAGGCTCAGTGTACACAATGGTAGGCAGAATGACAGAAGAAGACGTAACCCCTGCCTGCATCATGATTGACATTTAGTGCACTAATTAAATAATCATAGAAAAATAAATCTTCATTTGGCCTACACATCATGAAGGAGAGCTAATATAGAAAATTCTGACTGGAACCCTCCAGTCCATTTTAATAAGGCTGTCCCAGATACTCAAAATCATATCTTCCCATTGTTTTGAATAGTCTACATTCAAATAGTCTATACAATGTTGCTTGCCTTTATTATCTTAGAAGGGACTGATTTTCTAATCTGCCACACCAATTTTGATTAAAATGACAAGGTATTTATATTTTAACAAAAATTTATATTCATTGTCACAAAAGTATCTACTGGTAAGAATTTTTGCATCGTCATTGTAGAACAACGAGAAAAATGTATGGTAGAAAGAATATATATGTGTGTATTTACATCTTTTCTAACTAATAACACTGTGCTGCTTTAGACCCATGTCTTAAATGACAAAAGGCACTAAAAATAGTTTTTCGAATTATTAAAATCTTCCACTGCACTACTTCAATATAATGTAACTGAATTAGAATAGGATTTAGTGAAACACAAGTAATAAATTATTTACACAATAGCACTACATGCTGTAGAACCCTGAAACAACCCTGGATCGTAGGATCCCAACACAGTGTACTTATGCCAAATAATACAGACTAGTTTATCACTTTTACTTACATTATGAGTTCAGCCCTTTCACTTATATGAATATGTTTGAGTATTCTATGAGCAGTCCCTAAAATTTTTAAATTACTTATATTTGGCATATTACTACTTTTTTGGTTCTATGATAAAAATGAAATTGAATAAGTCCTTTACATATAATAATCATGTGGGAAATATATATTTTAATTTTAATTTAAAACTTGAATCAGATAATAAAATTAGAACATTATAGTGGCATTATGAGAAATGTCAAATTTTCAAAGTGTACCAGAAAAAGTGTAAATTGTATTTTGTAAAGCTCTAAAAATAGAATGTTAATACTTTTGTTTAATGTAACTTTTTTCCTATTTGATTTGAAAGCAGAAGAAGACAATTTGGATAACGCTACCTTATGCAAATAAATTTTGTTTTCATTTATGTAATTGATCTCATTAAGACTTATTTTGGAAAGATTCATCTGAATTAATAGAAATTAGTTAATTATAATCTTTATAAGTTAATATTATTTAACTGGAAAATAAATTAACAATGTGTGTCAATAATTCTTATATTATTTATAACTCCAATCCAGTAATTGTATATCTATTAATTTTTCCTAGGCAATTTTATGAAATACGTATGTATGAAGATCTTTATCAAAACACTATTTTTGCTTTACATCACGCAAACATGTGGAGCCAGAACAATATTTGAACATGTTTGTGCTGCTGAAAGCTAATCAAAAGACTTAGAAAAGTTGATACACAATGTGGTGTGTTGTTTTTAACTTTCATTTCCTTTAACGTAATTTATTATTTATTTACCATAGTATTTATTCTCTAACTTTCGAATTTTCCACAGTGTTTCATATATATTTATTGTGTAAAATACATAATACTAGTAAGAATTATTTAGATATATTAAATACTTCAAAATTAAATTTATCAATGTTTTTAATGAAAATACATTTTTAGTACTAAAATAGTCTGTGTTGAGCCATTGCTGAGCTTCAACTTAAAAAGAAAAAACATTTCATCTGCATACACAATTTATAATCTAAACATATATTATACTTGTTATACCACTTGGAACACATTCTGTAGTGCGATATTTAGCATGTGTGCTTTAGAGAATGAGAAATACTAAGTCTGGACACAGGGATGCATGCCTGTAATCCCAGCACTTTGGGAGGCCCAGACGGGCAGATCGCTTGAGGCCAGGAGTTTGAGAACAGCCCGGCCAACATGGCAAAACCTGTCTCCACAAATGAAAAAAAAAAAAAAAAAAAAGCTGAGCCTGGTGGCATGTGAACCTGCAGTCCAAACTACTTAGGAGGTGGAGGTGGGAGAATTGCTGGAGCCCAGGAGTTTGAGGCCACAGTGAGCCGAGATTGTGTCACTGCATTCCAGCCTGGGTGACAGAGCAAAACCCTTTCTCAAAATATAAATAAATAAATAAATAATATTTAAATATTCTTAGATAATCTTAAAATAATAATAATCATTTGTATTTTCTACAATGCCTTTTAAATCAAATTTCAACTACTAATGTAGGCCTTATTAGTATAGTTAGAATCAACAAAAACTAATAAAATTGGCATCTTGTATCTCTCACACAATGAAGGAACAAAAAGCTTCAAAATTTGAGAAAAAGCAGTTGAATATAATTATTTTTAATGTTTGATAATGTTTCTTTTTAAACAGAACTAAATCAACAGAGACTTTAGGAATGTTAACGTTCTATTCATAAGCACTTCCACTTAAATAAGACTTGTAACTGAATATTAGGCAAGAGTGTTTACTGTATGTCTTGAGAACCCCTTTTATTTAGAAAAAACATTATTGAGGAATAACAGACATATACAAAGTTGTACACATTTAATGTACACAACTTAATAAGTTTGGAGATCTAATGTTGAACACCCTTCGACATGCTTAGTGAAACATAGCCCCTCCCTTTAACTAGGAAGCCAGACCCTGTAACACTTAGCTGCTTTTGGAACATTAAAAAATAAAAAAAATCCTACTAGAGTAGTCAGTTGTTTACTTTAGTAAAGAAAATTACCTTCATTTTTTAATAGCAAATATAGAAAATTGTCCTTGGGGTACTTTTAATTATACCTCAGGATTTTTGGTGATTAAAACTTGTCCCCAACATAAAAAATAAATTTGTGAATAAATTAAGTTCAATAATAAAAATAACTCTGTAAGAGCTATAATAAGAAAATACTTCCAATTATTCTTACTTTTAGAAAATATTTTTACACAGTGTTTTAGTTGGATTTATCCGTAAGTAGGTCATATTGTATGCCACTGAAATTTTTAAATTTTATTTTTCAATTGTATATTGCTGGTACATAGAAATAATTTGAGAGCTACTCTGTATTTCTTTTGTCTCCATTTTTGAAATTTATAATGACAAATAAATAAAATTATCTAATACAAATTTCTGTTTTAATAATTTTATTTCAATACTTGTTCTGAGGACACACATTTTGCTATATTATTACATCTGTTATTCCCTCATTTTTTATTTCTTTATTGTACCATTACCTTTGGTTTCCTGCTGCTTTTTTTCCCTTATTTTCCCCAAAGTTACAGTAAGCACACACTAAAAATAAATTATATAGCATGGTCGACTATTTTTTTTTCCTGTGAGCATGATCATACTTCCTCATCAAATGGCATTAATTTATCTGCCTTGTCTTAAAACAGGAGAAAAGGCATACAAATTTAACTAACAGGTAGGCATGAGAGCCTTCGGAATGAAGATCCAACTTCCCAATGAGTTCCAGAGACTTCCAAATGAGTTACAGATACAAATGAGTTCCTGAGGCCACAGTCAAGAATGCAGGCTCAGAACATGGCTCAGAGTTTGACAGCCTGGAACGAACATGGGAACTGCAAGATAATTTACAAAAAAGGAGCAACTGATGGCCTTTAGAAAAATAACTGAATTTGCTAAAAGTCATAAAAAGTAGTCTTAAACTGTCTTTATTTGAAGAGTCTTTAATTGTTACAGTTTTTAGAAAAAATGTCTTTGTCTTCCAGGAATTGTAGTGAAATTTTCCTTTCATGTTATAATTTTTGGAATAATTGTAACATACTAACAATTTTTTTTCTGTTTTTCAAGTTCATATTAGTAATGCTTTGACAACCTTATTTCAAATAATAAATGCATAATAACATACAACATGGTAATCTCATTCATGAAATTTCTATCCTCTATCTTGAATAATTTCAATCCTGAAATATTACTGAGATATATGAAGTTGTTCAAATAAATTAAATTAAGTTTTTTGAATAACATTATTTCTCACTAAATATTAAAAGTCAGTCTGAGCTCCTGGTACTTATCAGCTTATTAGCTAATAATTCTGTTCTAGCATATGCACTACTGCCATTATTGGAAATTAAAGAGGTTTCCTGACAGTTAAACAATTTGATAAACTTATCTTTGGGAATGTTTTCTAGATTCCTAAAATCTTCTTACAGCCTTATACTTTTTCAAGTAACTTAAACAACGTATCAAACTGCATGATACATAAATTTAACAAGAAATGAATTAGATCTAAACATTAGATACACAGGGACAAAAAGATGGGAACATTAGACACTGAGGGTTCCAAAAGGGAGGAGAGTGCGAGAGGGATAAGGGTTGAAAATCTACCTATTGGGTATTTTGTTCACTACTTGGGTGAAGGGACAATTAGAAGCTCAAACCTCCGCATCATGTAATATAGCCATGTCACAAACCTGCACTTGTACCCTCTGGACCTGAAATTTTGAAAATAATTTAATTAAAAAATGGAGTATGTAAATAGAAAAAAATGAAGAAAATTATAAGTTGTCTATAATATCATTCCCACCCCAATATCATCCTTATTTACATTTAAGTGTTATCTCTTCATATATTTTATATGCATATAAATGCATTATTTTGAAAATAGAATTTTCTGTACAGATTGCTATGTAGGGATAAATTACAAAGGAGCACAACAAACACTTGTGGAATTTATATGTTTGTATCTTGATTGGCTTATATTATAGTGTTCAATAATGTCAAAAATGATCAAGTTGCACACTTTAAATATCTGTAAGATATTATATGTCAATCATATCTTAGTAAAGCTGCTAATGTTCTTGAAAAAGAAATAAATATTTATGGAAATCAATTCTACATAAGTATGCAAAGGTAATTGAATGAATTATTATGCATCAATTTGAGTAATGAAAGGAATTTTTAATGAGAACAATGCTTTTCCTCAGTATTATGTGAATAAATAATTTGCTTATCACTTTAGATGCCATAAATTCTAAATAAACAATTTTATTTCTTGGAAGTCAGTTTAGAATTCTAATTAAAAATGATATATTTTAGCAAAATATCTCTAACAAGCAAAAGGTCAGTTGCTAAATAATAAGTCATTGTGTATGTGTCTATGAATATTTAATTTTAAGTATTCATTTTGTTATGTTAATTTTAATATTAACTCATATTCTGACAAAATCATATTGGTATCTTTGCTCTAATCATACAATCATTCCACTTTTTGGATAGTGTTTTAATTTACATAATGCTATTTGCTTACTAAATTTTGAAATATCTTAGCTAGAAAATATATAGATATTTGAATAAAAAGGTTGTTTTTCAAATTTTTTGTTAAAGAGCTACATAATATTGTGGTTAGATACACTTGGGCAATGATAATTAAAATAACTTGGTAATCATGGGCATTATGTCTGTTTCATTATCTCAAATATAGAACAACAATTCCATGCATCTTCTCCAACATCAACATCTGTAGTAGTAAAGTACAAGTTCATTTATTTAAGTGCAGATTTGGGGATCTTTCACCCAAAGAAAGAAACTTTACCATGTTACTACAGCCAGTGCCCCCAGATACCACTATAATTTTTTAAACAATAAAAAATTCTCCAAAGTTTAAATATTTTGTTTTCAGTATTAATATATTAATATTGTATTAATGTCAATATTGTATTATTGTACATAGTTACCATCATAAATATTTCTAATTTTCTCCAATCTTTAAAGATTTACTGATTAGTCATCAAATAATTATACAAAGCATATATTACGAAACTTAAGTAGATCCTGATATGCTATGAAGTCTTAGCTGAATAGAGGTTGAGAGGTGCCAGAAAGACAATCAGTTTGATTGCAATAAGAAAGGTGTATTTAGATTCTGATTCCAAAAATGTGAAGGGGGCAGATGTTATTTAAGCCCCATTGCAGTTTCCTTAAAATAGCTGATGGCCCTAATTTGAGGAAGTCCATAGGGATTTATTTATTTAAAAAAAACTAGTTTATTTGTCCAAGGTCTCCCAAATTAGCCAGGGAAGAAAGAACTATGTTACAGGTGGAAGTAGGCAGCAGCAATTTAATTCTACAGATGGAGTTGGGACACATCTTAATAAATGAACTTATGTAAATCAGACAATAATACTAGATTTGGTTTGAATTTCAGAGTCTATTGAGGTATCCATAAATCATCTCAACCCAAGACCTCCTGAATCTCCTCAAATTTTATAGATACCACTATTTGAAAATGCCATTATGATACGTGTGTCCGTGTGCACATTTATGTGTGTGCACATGTGTGTCTGTATGCCTAGGGATGGTACATCTAGACATTTTAAATTACAATATTAATTATAGTAAGCTTCAGAGGGCAAAATAAGGTTGCAAGAGTAAATGCTTTGAAGAAATAAATTCAAGAAAATGGGATAATAAAAAGAAACTCTCCCAACATGTAAGCCATAAGTTTAAGTGTGCATTCACTTTGGAATGGTTGAAAATGTATTAACGAAGGAATTCTTCACAAGTACTTATTTTTTGAGCATTACCTATAAATTACTTATAAATATTTTATTAAACTAAATGAATAAATAATACGAATTAATAAATGCGGAATTAACGTGGTTGTAATTAATTTTCTATACCATATGATATGGTTTGGCTGTGTCCCCACTCAAATCTCATTTTGAATTGTAACTCCCACAATTTCTACATGTCATGGGAGGGACCTGGTGGGAGGTGACTGAATTATGGGGGCAAGTCTTTCCTGTGCTGTTCTCATGATAGTGAATGAGTCTCACAAGATCTGATGGTTCTTAAAACGGGAGTTTACCTTCACAAGCTCTCTTTTTGCCTGCTGCCACCCATGTAAGAAATGACTTGTGCTTCCTTGCCTTCCGCCATGATTGTGAGGCCTCCCCATCCATGTGGAAGTGTAAGTCCATTAAACCTCTTTTTTTTTTGTTTTTCGTAAATTGCCCAGTTTTGGATATGTCTTTATCAGCATCATAGCAGTAGCAATATTATAACTGCAAAGAACATCAAATTTGGTATCAAAACACCACAGTTTTGTTCCTGGCTTTGCCTTAGCTTGGGTAAACATCCTTTAGTTAACAATTTAACCCAGTTAAGGAAAGGCACATCAAACCAATATTATTTGCCTTTTCATTACTTTATAAAATATGTACCACACTGTTTGCTTCTTCAGAAAGTAAAAAAAATGAGAAAAGCTCAAATGGTTGAAGGAGTCACAGATTAAAGAGGCCAAGAATAAGTGCAGAATGGTGGAGATAGTGACATTCAGGAAAATTTATATCCATCTTAAGAGAAAGCCACACTGACTTCTAGTTAATTCTTGCCGTGTGGGAAGGTAGTACCAGCATTGACAGTTATGATTATATTTAAGAGAAGTAGGGCATCTGAATGTGTATTTAAAGGTTGTCATTCTTATAATATCTGAAACTAATTTACTTTTTAAACCACACAAGAGACATGATGGAAATTAAATAAAATACATCTCTGGTCAAAAAACAACATAAATAAAAGTTTGTAATTGCTGTGATTGTACAACTGTAGGAGGTTGTATTAGTCTATTTTCATGCTGCTGATAAAGGCATACCTGAGACTGGGAAGAAAAGAGGTTTAATTGGATTTACAGTTCCACAAGCCTGGGAAGAGAAAGAGGTTTAATTGCATTTACAGTTCCATGTGGCTGGAGGGGCCTCAAAATCATGGCAGAAGGTGAAAGACGCTTCTTACATGGAGGTGGCAAGAGAAAACGAGGAAGATGCAAAAGTGGAAACCCATGATGAAACTGTCAGATCTTGTGAGACTTATTCACTACCACAAGAACAGTATGGGGGAAACCACCCTCATGATTCAAATTATCTCCCACCAAGTCCCTCCCACAAAACATGGGAATTACAAGAGTACAATTCAAGCTGAGATTTGGGTGAAGACGCAGAGCCAAACCATATCATTCCACCCCTGGCCCTTCCAAATCTCATGTCCTCACACTTCAAAACCAACCATGCCTTGCCAACAGTCCCCCAAAGTCTTAACTCATTTCAGCATTAACCCAAAGGTCCACAGTTCAAAGTTTCATCTGAGACAAGGCAAGTACCTTTTGCCTATGTGCCTGTAAAATCAAAAGCAAGGTAGTTACTTCCTAGGTACAATGAGGGTACAGGTATTGGGTAAACACAGCTCTTCCAAATGGGAGAAATTAGCCAAAACAAAGGGATTACAGGGTCCCTGCAAGCCCTGAAAGCCAGTGGAAAACTATGCAGATTCAGAATGAAAAAAACGTGGTATTCTTTAAGCCAATACATTTAAAGATCTTTTGTCATGCTGCAAAACTTTCTCACCATTATGATGTCATATATTTTAATAGAAATATAATAATTTTCAGGCAATTCTCCAAAATATGTAAGAGCTTCTGGTTGCTGTCTTACTACAGAATAGCATAAAAGCTTTCAGGTTCTTTAATGTATCTTTATTCTACAGACGAAGAAATATAGAGCACAGTATATCCGATAATACATGCTCTCAAGTAACATTATTTGATTGTGCAAATGTGTTATAAATAATCCGATAATTGGAGAAGCATTTTTATTTTATTCACAATAATTTATATATGCAGTAGGGGTTAAAGTTGTGTCCTTCTACCATTTTAGAAAATGAAAGAAAATAAAACCGAGTTTTATATGAAGTTAGCTACTATGACACTGAAGAGTAAGGGGAGGAAAAAAGAGATAGGACAGAGTTGAGTTTATCTTATAGAAAAAAAAGTGCTTTATACATACCTATATATCTTTCAAAGCCTCATCAATTTAGTATTAATTAACCTAGTTTTTTTTTCCTCTAATTATCCTGATCAGTTTTGGCCATATGCGAAATACAGAGAAGTTAAAGCATAGGTGACCAATAGAAAAGAAGCATATAATCAGCAAGAAATGACTATGTTTTTGCAAGACTGCATTTTTACATGTATTCTAATGTGCTTGAGACCCATAATAGACAAGAATAATTGAAGTTAGCTTGTGCTTTAAATTACCTTAAGGTTATCTAGGACATTCTTTGAAGGCAACCTAATAGGACACTGAGTGTTTTGTTAGATCTGCAATAAGCAGTTTTATTTTACATCAAACAGAGGTGAATTTAATAGTTTGACCCAATTTCTCATGAAAAGAGCTCTTTGTGTAAAATACTTGAGTAGACTTTGTTCTAGTACACTCAAGGACATGAGGAAAATCGCACTTCGTTATGGTTTTGCTTGCAGGTTCAGGAGTTGAACTATCCTAAATGACCTGTTGTTCATAAAATGCCCTTTTAATTTGCTGATTTTGCTCCCAAGACGTACAAGTCTGCAGGCTGATGATGTACTGATCACTACGTTCTGTTGGGATAATTATTTCAAAATAATTTTTCTGAGTTGCAAGGCAGGTCAAAAGGGAAAAAAAAACCTTACAAAGTTTAATGCCTAAAGGAAGGGCACTAGTAAATGTTTTAAAATAAATTGTGTAGGCAGAATTTAAAAGGCAAACTAACCGCAAATAGTTACTACATTAAAATCATTGCTTACTTCTAAATAAATACTTCATTCTGAACCCCTGAAGGGAATGATCTCAAAAGCACTTAAGATAAAATGTTTTATAAACCAACTTATGTGTAAAAATTGGTGCCAAAAATGTATTTCATCAATGAGACAAATCAGAGCAAGCGATGGAAATGTTCAGTCCTAAGATCTTTTATTAATGTGTTTTCTTCCCAGTCAAATTAAATATTCTTTATAGGCATAAAGGAAACTGAATATCACCATTCTGTATGCAGTTTTGCCTGCCCATACGTTGAGGGATTTGGTTGCTTAAGCCCTTTAATCTTAGAATTTCTGTTTGTCTCACAAAAAGAAGAAACAAAAGTAATGTGAGTAATGTACCACCAGAGAACACATTTGTTATCACTGATGAACCTTCCTTGACACATCATAATCACTCAAAGTCCATATTTTATATTAGAGTTAACTCTGGGTGTTGTACATTCTACAGGTTTAAAAAATATATAATGATATGTATCCACCATTACAGTATCATAAGCATGTGTTTTCGCTGCCCTAAAAATTCTCTGTGGTCCATCTGTTTATGGGTCTTTCCGCCTACCCTCAACCTCTGGTAAACCATTCATTCACTATGTTCCTATTTTCACCTTTTCTAGAATGCCATATATTTGAAATCATACAGTATGTTGTCTTTTCAGATTGACTTCTTCATTTATTAATAAGCATTTAAGGTTTCTCTATGTTTTTCATGGTTTGGTAACTTCTCTGTAGCACTGAGTAATATTACTTTGTCTATTCACTGACTGAAGGACATCCTGAGTGCTTCCAAGTTTTGGCAATTTTGAAGAAAGTCGCTATAAACATCTGTGTGCACGTTCTTGTATAGACATAAATTTTCAACTCCTTTGGGTAAATAACACAGAGCACAATTACTCGATTACATAGTAGGAGTATTATAATAATACTGATTTCTGTCTTACTATCAGACTCTCTATGTCACTGGCTTTATTGAATAAAGTTGTCATTTTGGGGATAGCCATGTTCCAAACAACTGAGGTTGGCCTTTTCCCAGCAGCTAGCTAGAAACTGAACTCCTCAGTACAACATCCTGAAAGAAACTGAATCCTTCGAACCACTATGTTAGTGAGCTTAGAAGTGTATTATTCCTTAGTCACACCTTTGGATGATACCCCAGCTTTGATCAACATTTTCATTGCAGCCCCATGGAAGCCCCTGGAGCAGAAAGGTTAGAATTTCTGACCCATAAAAACTGAAATAACAGATGTGTGTTCAAGTTGCTAAATTTGTGGTAATTTATAACTGAAACAGTACATGACCATTACAGCTATACACAAAATAGCTTACAAAGGAACAAATGAGTGAATATTGGCTTATTTATTTCTTTTTTTTTTCTTTTGAGATGGAGTCTTGCTCTGTCTCCCAGGCTGGATTGCAGTGGCGTGATCTCGTCTCACTGCAAGTTCCACCTCCCGGGTTCACACCATTCTCCTGCCTCAGCCTCCTGAGTAGCTGGGACTACAGGCACCCGCCATCACGCCTGGCTAATTTTTTTGTATTTTTAGTAGAGACAGAGTTTCACCATGTTGGCCAGGATGGTCTCGAACTCCTGACCTCGTGATCCGCCCGCCTCGGCCTCCCAAAGTGCTGTGATTACAGGATTGAGCCACCACGCCTTGCTGGTTTATTTTTTTCTATACAATTTTTATGACTGTTAAATAATATAATAATAATAAGATATTTAGTAAATTGGCATTGTATTTAATGGCTTACTAAATGGTTGCTTTTATTATTAGTTCCAAAATTATATTTATTATTATTGTACCATAAAATACATCAATTTCAACTTAACAAAGCATAATCATGTAAGGTATACTTATCTCTAATACAACTGAAACTACAGAAAATGAAGAATAAATAATTTAAAAACTCCAACCAGAAGATAAGTAAATTTTAGGAGTTCTGTACTATAGTAAATATATGGGATCTGATTCTTAAAAAACTAGAGTGGTGAAAATTACCATCCAAAACTGAAATGAGCAATAAAACTGTGATAGAGGTGAGAAGCATTTTTACCAATAACAAATATATCAATATATAATACATATGTGTCATTATTATTCTACACATTTTAAACATACAGAAATTCATTTAAACCTCATAATAACCATATAAGGTAGGTATTGGTATAACTCACATTTTCCAGATAAGAAAACTAAGTTTTCTTACATGAAGTTTTTGGTTTCCCAGTGCATTTAAAAGTTATGATTACACTCTACTGTAGTCTACTAAGTGCACAATCGCATTAAACATTTACATAACATATCTTAATTTGAAAATTTTTTGTATTGCTAAAAAATACTACTGATCTCCTGAGCCTTCAGCAAATCATAATCTTTTTGCTGGTAAAGAGTCTTGTCTTAATGTTGATGACTGCTGACTGATCAGGGTGTTGGTCGCTGAAGGCTGGTATGGCTGTGGAAATTTCTTTAAAAAGGACAACAATGAAGTTTGCTGCATTACTTGACTCTTCATGAAAGACTTTTTTTTGGTAACATGGGATGTTGTTTGACAGCATTTTACCTGCAGTATAATCTCTTTCAAAATTGGCATCAATTCTCTTAAACCCTGCTGCTGCTTTATTAACTAAGTTTATGGAATATTTTAAATCCTTTGTTGTCATATTAACAATATGTATAGCATCTTCAGCAGGGGTGGATTCACCTCAAGAAACCACTCTCTTTTATCATCCATAAGAAGCAACAACTCACCTGTTCAAATTTTATCATGAGATTACAATAATTCTGTCACATCTCCAGGCTCCACTTCTTCTCAAAGTCTCATGAGGATTGGAATCCACTTCTTCCAAACTCCTGTTAATGTTGATATTTTGACCTTCTCACATGAATCACAGATGTTATAATGACATCTAGAATGATGGATCCTTTTCATAAGTTTATCAATTTGTTTTCCCTAGACACAGAAGAAGAATCACTATTTATGACATAAGCTTTGCAAAATGTATTTCTTACACAATAACACTTGAAAGTTAAACTGACTTCTTGAAGAATGTGCTGCAGAATGGATGTTGTGTTAACAGGCATGAGAACAACATTCAGGTCCTTGTACATCTACATTAGAGCTCTTGGGTGACTAGATGCATCGTCAATGAGCAGGAATAATTTGAAAGGAGTCTTTTTTCTTTTTATTCTGAGCAGTAGGTCTCAAAAATGGGCTTAAATTATTCAATACATTATACTGTAAACAGATGTGCTGTCATTCAGGTTTTATTATTTCATTAATAGAGCACAGGTAGAGTATATTCAGTATAATTTTTCACAGCCCTAGAATTTTGGAATGGTAAATGAGCATTGGCTTCAAATTAACATCACCAGATATATTAGCACCTAACAAGAGAGTCAGACTGTGTTTTGAAAATATAAAGTCATGCGTAGACTTATTTCTACCTATGAAAGTCCTAGATGGCCTCTACTTCCAATAAAAGTTTCTTTCTTTTACATTGAAAATCTTTGATTTAGTGTAACAGCTTTCATCAATGATCTTAGGTAGATCTTCTGGATAGCTTGCTGCTATTTCTCCATCAGCACTTGCTGCTTCACTTTGTACTTTTATTTATGCAGAAGGCTTCTTTTGACTTCCATTCAGACCATTAAACTCTCTCCACATTGGCAATAAGGCTGTTTCATTCTCTTATCATTCATGCATTCACTGGAGTGACACTTTCAATTTATTTCAATAGCTTTCCATTTGCATTCACAACTTCATCAATTGTTTGATTCAAGATGCCTGGCTTTTGGCTTGTCTCTGCTTTGGTCATGCCTTCCTCACTATGTTTAATCATTTCTAGCTATATTTAAAGTGAGAAACATGCCACTCTTTCTTTCACTTGAACACTTAGAGGCCTCAGTAGGGTTATTAATTGGCCTAATTCCAATATTATTGTGTCTTAGGAAATAGGGAGCCTGAGGACAGAGAGAGAGAGATGGAGGAATAGCTGGTCAGTGGAACAGTCAGAATACACACAACATTTATCAATTCAATTCACCATTCTATATGGGCACAGCTCATAGCTCAAAACAATTACAATGGTAACATCAAAAATTACGTATCACAGTTCACTATAACAGATATCATAGTAATTTTGAGATGTTTAAATATTGAAATTATTACCAAAATATGACACAGGGACATGAAGTGAGTACATGCTGTTAGAAAAATGGCGCTAATAGACTTGCTTGATGCACAGTTGCCACAAACCTACACTTAGCAAAAAAAAAAAAAAAATGCAATATCTGTGAAGCACTATAAGGTGAAGTGCAATTAAATGATGTATGCCAGTATAAATATAATAACATATAAATCATCAACCTGCAATAAAAATCTTTTTTGTAAGACTCCATCTTTATTTAAGGCATTATCTTGATCATCAATTTGAGGTAGAACTTATACCCTAATATCCATAAATTAGAAGAAATCAAGTCTAACAAATGAAATGGTTAAAGTGCTCTCTATTTAAAACATTGAAGTCAGAAATTACAAGGACAAAAGAAAGAGAAGAAAGCAAAAGCAGAAAGAAGAGAGAAAACAATTACCAAACATTATGGTGGGGAAAAAATAATCTTAAAAGCAGAATGTCAATTCTATTTTATTTACTCTGGTTTTCTATAATGCTTCTCCACCTTTACCAAAATTCTACTAAAGTCTGATTTTTATGAAAAGGCATGGCATGTGGGACATTTTAAAAAATGTTAATAATAGTATATTTGAGTTTTAGTTTGTTCTATATGTAACATCCTTCTCAGGTTTTCTCATGGCTGGCTCCATCTTAAAATAAAAAGATGAGTTTAACTTCTTCAGAGAATCTCTACCAAATCCTCTCTCATTATTTTAGCACCTTACTATTTTTAGGTACAGCACATATTATAACCCACAGTTAACTAATTTTGCTAATTTGGTTATTTGCTTATATACTTTCTTAACCAACCTAATACAAAGCATGAAAGGAAGAACGTTATCTATCTTGTTAAGTCATAATATCAACAGTAACAATTACTAAGTGTAGAATTTATTAGATACTCAATAAAAATTTGTTAAAGTAAAAGATGAAGGAATGAAAGTATGAAGCTCATAGTACCAAATTTTATTGTTTGATGCATATAAAAAGGCACACACCCTAACATTTATAGGTAGGAGGGCACAAGATCCCTAATAATAAACACTGGGGAAAATGTTAAGTCTCCATGAAAACTCACAGACACTTTAGGGGGCAGCAATAAGGCTCAATCCAGTAATGGATGTAAGATGTATGTAAGTTTAAAGAACACACACACAGACACTCACACTCAACTCACACTCACATAAATATCCTATGTAACATAAAACATATGGCCAGGCACAGTGGCTCACGCCTGTAATCCCAGCATTTTGGGAGGCCGAGGTTGGTGATATCACTTGAAGTCAGGAGTTGAGACCAGCTGGCCAACACAGCAAAACCCCGTCTGTACCAAAAATACAAAAATTAGCTGGGCATGGTGGTGGATGCCTGTAATCCCAGCTACTCGGGAGGCTGAGGCAGCAGAATTGCTTGAACCTGGGAGGCAGAGGTTGCAGTGAGCTGAGATTGCACCACTGCACTCCATCCTGAGTGATAGAATGAGACTCTGTCTTGAAAAAACAAAAACAAAACAAAAAAACCACCATATATCTGGGAAGTATTTTAAGATTTTTTTGGCCAGGCATGGTGGCTAATGCCTGTAATCCCAGCACTTTGGGAGGTCGAGGCAGGCGGATCATCTGAGGTCAGGAGTTCAAGACCATCCTGGCCAACATGGTGAAACCTCGTCTCTACTAAAAATACAAACAATTGGCTGGGCGTGGTGGCACGTGCCTGTGATCCCAGCTACTCAGGAGGCTGAGGCAGGAGAACCACTTGAACCAGGAGGTGGAGGTTGCAGTGAGCTGAGATTGTGCCGTTGCACTCCAGCCTGGGTGACAGAGTGAGGTTCCATTTCAAAAAAAAAAATAAATAAATATTTTTACATATATTAATTATTTATTTATCAAAACAACCATATAATGGGTTGCCTATGCTGTTATCTCTCTTTTTTTATAGATGATGAAACGTAAGTACAGAGAAGATATGTAACTTTCCCAAGTTTCATACAGTTATTAATGGCTAGGGCTAGGATTCCAATACAGATAATCCATAACTGATATCTCAATTAAAAATTATCAACACTATAGCTGGACAGGGAGGCACCCTGATAAAGCACAATTACTACAAAGAATGAGTAAGCAGATAGCATATATGACCAGCAGTCTTTCACATCTGGGAATTCTTGAAAGTTCATTCACTAGAAAGTGATAAAAACTGGGTTAGTGAACTTGGACTCAAATGAAAGCTGAGTATAAATATCCAGAAAATATGACATCTATTTTTAAAATATATTTGAAAAAAACACAAAGTCCTAGGGAAAAAAGAGATTAAAATAGTTAATTTTGGATAAAGAATGATTTGAGCAAGAGATTGACATAAATCTTAAATTCTAGATATGGAGGTTAGAAGATAGAGGAAACGGAAAGACAGTGATATTATAATTAGGCATATAACGAAAAATCAAATTGGCATTTGACCACTAGTTCACCGTAACAGTGTCTTTCTTACAACGTTTTCAGTGAAAATTAAATTGCTCCTAGATCTCTATTTAATCATTCTGTTACGCAAGTTTTAGAACAATAAATACATTTTGTAGGCACAAACATGTATAATATTTATAACTCACCTTCCTTTCTGCATACAATTAAGCAGGTAATTTCTTTTGCAATTTGTATAAACAAAGGCATGAAAGTAAGACATAGGAATCAACAACACCATAATTATCATCAACAACAAAAGTGAAGCTGACCAGGTGGGTAATAAAATGAAACTGAAAATAAGAAGCCTTTGCGAAAATTTTATCTTCAAATTAGCATACATAAATTCATAATTAAGAATCTAATAATTATGTAATAGCTTTCTGAAAATATAACCACCTCACAAATATACATCTGCAGATTAGGTAAGTTAATTGGTGAGAGGAGAGGCGTAATTGATTTTTCGAAATCATGACCAATATTTTGGGGTTTATAGTTGCTAAAAAGCTATGCATTAATTTCCAATGGTGGCCAGGCATGGTGGCTCATGCGTGTAATCCCAGCACTTTCGAAGGCTGAGGCGGGTGAACACCTGAAGTCAAGCGTTCAAGACCAGCCTGGCCAACGTGGTGAAACCCTGTCTTTACTAAAAAATACAAAACTTAGCCAGGCATAGTGGTAGGTGCCTGTAATCCCAGCTACTAGGGAGGCTGAAGCAGGGAGAATTGCTTGAACCTGGGAGGCGGAGGTTGTAGTGAGCCGAGATCACGCCACTGCACTCCAGCCTCGATAACAGAGTGAGACTCCATCTCAAAAAAAAAAAAAAGTATTTACTTTATCATCTATATTTTTCCAGAGCATGATGTGTTATTTTTGTAGAAAATGATGCTAAGGGATCAATAATTAATACGTATAAATATATATATTCTCTTTGATCTTTCTTCTATATCTTAATTTTCTAGAATTATTAGTCTAGAAAAATTATTTGCATTCTAGAAAATAATAATGTTGCCCAGGCTGGTGTACAGTGTGATCACAGGTTACCGCAAAGCTCAACCTCCTGTACTCAAGTGATTCCCTTGGGTCAGCCTCTGGAGCAGCTGGGACTTACAGGCACGCACCATACTGCCTGACTTTTCTTTTTTTCTTTCCTTTTTGTAGAGATGGGGCCTTGCTATGTTGCCCAGGCGGTCTTGAACTCCCGGCCTCAAGTGATCCTCCCACATCGGTCTCCCAAAATGCTGGGATTACAGATGTCAGCCACTGTGACAATCCTATATCTAGAATTATTTTGTTCTTATTAAAGGATGATAGTTTTATCTTATTTTTATGATATAATAAATTTCTCTACCTGGAAATATATACATATTGTTATTAACATCTATCATATAATTTTAAAATACTAATTTCTCTGAACCTTTTTTAAAAATCTTTTAAATCTAGTACAAACTCTTTGGAACTAATCTTTCTGATTAGTAGTTTTTATACAAAATGTTTATTTTTACTATCTTCTCTTCATTCTAACCAAATGTCATTTAACCTTTTTATTTTACAATATTAACTATTGTTAGATTTGACTATAAGTAACAACTTTTCTAAACCTTTCTGTATTTTACAATAGCTTTTTTTAATACTCCTATTACTACTAAAAAAATGTGTTGTTTAACAGAAAACATTTAAAAACTCTAAGATGCAAAATTGACAGAGGCTTATCAATCTGCTCGAGTTTATGGGTTTTATAGTATCCGTGCCCATGAAGACCATTTTGTGACAGACAAAAAGGTCTTAGAAATCATAAGTAAAGTAAAAATCACCATTTAACTTTAATTTTAATAATTAGAATGTGAATTTTATGACACATTTACATGTATCACTCTTTTCCATTTACTACCCAAAAATAAACAAAGATAGATGTGCCTGTTCTGGCAAATATACTCTGATATTTAAGAAATAGAAAAGTAAAACAAAAATCAATTGTTCAAAATAGACCCTTGTGCAATGAAATATATGAAAAAAATTCCTTTTAAATCTTCTATCTTACTCTGTGTTCACATTCATTGGTTTATGGTCCTTCTACATGTAAGTGTCTGAAATTAATGACCATGCAAATATGATATTTGTTCTTGGCTACAATAATAAACTTTGTTGAGTCACACAACCTAAAGTGTTAAACAGAGCAGATCCAGCAATTTGAAGATCATCTTAGGCATGGCATGCAGAAAACATGAGATGATATATTTTAGTTGAAGACAAAAAATAAGAGTCACAAAGATAAATTGAGCTACAAAATCTTAGCAATAAATCTGCAGCCACAAGCTGTGGAACAGATTTAATTAGTCAGTTAGTGAATTTGCAATGATTGAAAATATAGTATAGACTCTGTATCATATTCACACAAAAAGTGCAATCAATTCCCTGCCTTCAATGAGCTTAGAATGCACTGAGAAGACTAAGTCACCTTAAATGGTAAATTAACAGACATTAAGTATCACTTATAATTACATGTAAATATAGTACTTATTTGTTATAATGTAATCAATCACCTCCATTGTAAGTCCTAATAAAAAGCCCTGTCCTTTATTCTTAATGGTATATAACAATTCTTTTAGTATTATTATACTTATCCTACACAAATGTGGTTTATTATTATTATTGGAAGTTGTCTCAAACTTTCCTTGAAAGTCTGTGAAAATATTGATTGCCTAACTGTTAATTGAAGCCACTGGAATAATTCAGAGGATAGAAGGGTGGGAGGTGAGATTTGAAATTTGGCAGAGAAATAACATTTAATTCTGGAAGTGGGGAACCACAGGGAAGGAAATGAAAGTAATGATCAATGTAATATTCTCATAAGAAAGAGAAGACATAGAATAACAGGAAGCGGGAGAAGTAAAATCTGAGTGCAGCCAACTAATTTTTATTATTTTATAATTTAAAATTTCGTTTTAGATTCAAGAGATATGTGTGCAGGTATGTTCCACGGGTATATTGTGTGACGTTGAGGTTTGTGTTATGAGTGATTCCATCACCCAGGTAGAGGGAGTGAGCGTAGTACCCAATTAGCTTTTTAGCCCTTACTGCCCTCTCTCTCCTCCCTCCTGTAGTCCCCAGTGTCTACCTTTATGTCTATGTGTATCAAATGCTTAGATCCTACCTATGAGTGAGAAAATGTGGTATCTGGTTTTCTGTTCTTATGTTAATTTGCTTAAGATAATGGCTTCCAAATGTGTTCATATTGCTACAAAGGACATGATTTATTTTTTAATGGCTGTGTATTATTTCATTTTCTTTATCCAATCCTCTGTTGGTGGACAGTTAGGTTGATTTAATGTCTTTGCTATTATGAATAGTGTTAGGCTTGCTAATTGAGGGCCATGGGCACCAGGAAGATGTAGGCAAATAAGACAAGATACAGAATAGTAAATCAATAAGATGTATTATTATCTTGGGAACCATATGATAAAACGTGTGCTAAAAGTTTAATTTTACATAATCTAAGACAAAAAATTTAGAAAAAAATAAAAAATTAAAAAGTTATAATCTAAAGTATCAATAATCGTAAGTAGGATGCTTTTAAATAACTAAATTTGATAATATATTTTCCTTTGAATTCTTACAGAGAATGGCATTTGGACCAATAAACAGAGTCAGGATTTTAAATGACACAGTTCTAAGAAAATGAAGAAAAATAAGTTTAACCATATTGCTTCAAACATAATACAATAATTACAAATTTATTTCATCATGAGCTTGAAAGAAAAATTTGGCTATACTCATTTTTTCTATAATGCATTTATACAAAGATATAAGAACTAGCTAATGCTTAGTTGTTAAATGGGGTGTGTCCAGAATGAACATTTTATATCTTTGATATATTATGAAAGCACAAGTACTTATTTACTTGTAAATATCTTTTCTGCAATGTAAAAAATACACAATTGCATTCCAATACAACACATTTTTATATGCTAACCTTGAATTAAAGATACATAACTTCACTATAAAGTTGTACTAAATAAGTGAAGAAAAGTATGTGCTTATAGATTTTTTCTACATATAACTTATATAGAAACAATATATGTATACTACATATAATTATACATGTTGTTACTTTCTCTCATATATGAGAAAGCAATTACTCTGAACATCTTGAACTAGCTAATATAAAAGAGTAAAATTGTAGTGCAACACAATTATGAGAAAAATTGCTCTACAGATCAATCTGTATAGAAAAATACATCAGTGATGGAGCTGAAAGAAGAAATATCATAAGTTCATTCTATCATCTCTCTGATCTCCTCATGCCTCTCATTGACCAATCAGCAGTCAGAAAGTAAGGACAGCCTTTGTTACATCCTAGAAATGTCAGCCTCTTGGGGTACAGGATAGGTTGGGAGAACAGTGGAAAATGGATCTAGATGAATCTATAGAAAGGGTTCAGCATAGTCACGTTATGTTGTCTATTTCATAACTTAGGTACTATATTTTTAATGTATTTATACACCACATTAGAGATGTCTACACAAATTTTTTAAATAGTTATGAGTTGAAAAATAAACCAATGCAATGAATTTTATACTGCTTTTTAATCAAAAGAAAAACTGAAAGAAAATAAAGATAATTTCCGCAAGATTTGATGAGTGCTTTTGTGAAGGTCCCATAAAATTCAAATTCAGAAATGAGAGAGAATAGACTCTTGCCTTCTCTACATTTCGGCTCTGTCCAAAGGACATAGCAATTTTACGTAGTTTAAACTTATATTATTCTCTAAGTTATTCATTTTTCTCTTTGAAATGTAAGTTATTTTTATTGTTTCTTTTCAAATTAAGCATTGCAAAAACTCAATTTATCGTAAAAATTATGTTTCTTTCACAATAGAAAATATAGCTATTATTCATACTGATTGGATCTAACTTATGATGTTTATATGATATCTTCCTTATTGTACAATTTTGGGAAAGCCATGGTCTTTCTATTTTTATTTTTATTTTTTATTTTATTTATTTATTTATTTTTTGAGACAGAGTTTCTCTCTTGTTGCCCAGGTTGGAGTGCAATGGCGCGATCTCAGGTCACCACAACCTCCGCCTCCCGGGTTCAAGCAATTCTCCTGCCTGAGCCTCCCAAGTAGCTGGGATTAAAGGCATGCGCCACTACGCCTAGCTAATTTTTGTATTTTTAGTAGAGACGGGTTTCTCCATGTTGGTCAGGCTGGTCTTGAACTCCCGAGCTCAGGTGATCTGCCCGCCTTGGCCTCCCAAAGTGCTGGGATTACAGGCATGAGCCACTGTGCCCTGCATCATTTCTTAAAAGTTAAGAGAATGATGTATAAATGTATATTATAAATGCAATCTGTTGGAAGTCTATTGCTAGTCATTGGGATATAAAGATAATTAATAACTAATAATGATTCTCAATAAACTCATGATCTGGATGCAGAATCTAAGTAGAAAGCACATAATGCCTGATGTTGTATATTGTTATAGAGGTATCAATACAATGTTTTCTGTGTAAATAGGAAAATAAATACTGATTAAACTGGGGAAAGTAGAAAGAAGTAGAAAGATGTCATCAAAAATGTACTATAAGTAGAGATTAAGTAGTATTTTGAGAAGATATGGACTTACAGACAAAAAAGAATTTTGTGGCCAAAGACAGGCCAGGGACTTTTGAGACATTCATTGTTTGAGAATGTATGGAGATCAGAAGTAGGACATGGTTGTCAGCCTTGGTAATTTCAAAGGTAGAATGTGGCCTGCATTTTAGGTATCTTGTATTGTAAGCAATGACTTTTCAACTTCATTTTTTAATTTCCCAAGAACTAACAGAGGTTAAATATAAAAGGAATACTGAATCTATACTTCATGTATTTAGTATTTTAAATTACTATTTTTATTTGTGTAGCAATAATTATTAAAAATAATAATAATGGCTACTATAATGTTTATTCTGTTTTGAATACCTGAAGGGTTAGAAATTTTAGAAAAACACACTCAATTTAGTGATTTTTAAATTTAATTCTCAGAACAATTCCATGCAGTAGGTATAATTATCATCACTTTATAAATTTAGACAGCTTGATTCAAACAGGTTAATTATCTTATCCAAGTTGCCAGAACTAAAAAGATTACACAAAAGATATAATTAGCCTGATTCAAAGTCCTTACAATTTCTTTAAGACCAGTATTTTTAAGCTCTCAAATACAAAAATATAATATGTTTATTCCAACAGAGGTTGAACTAGTAACTTTCATTAAATTACCATTGGGGGATATGTTGTGGTGTCTGATCAAGAATTTACTGAATTCAGCTTCAATATTAATAATTCTTAGAGGATTATACAAATTAAAAAAAAAACTATTGGTGTTGTAGGTTTGTTTTCAATTCAAGCTAAAAGTAAGGTGACTTGATTTCCACTAGTTTTTTTCGTGAAAGAACAAGAGCCTTAAGTTTTCATGTTCTATAATCTTCTAATAGTAATAAGAATATCTTCAACAATTTAAATGGAATAGCAAAACAGGACTATTTCCAAACTATCAGAGTAAATTAATCTGAATTTTTCAGACTGAAATCAAAATTGGTGTTTTTATTGAGAAACAAACACAATTTCTCAAAGAAATATAGGTTATCAGATGTTTTTAGAAAGATATATGTAAATTAACTTTTTCTGGTCTGGACTTTGTTTTTAAATACAATGAGTCAGTCTGGATTGTTTAGAAAATATAGAAAAATACTGCCAAAATCTTCAGTATTGGAAACTTGTTGGCTAAGGAGAATGAGTTTTATTCTTGGACAGCAAATCAATCTGTATATAACAAAAACAGAGAGAGAAAGAGTAAGTAATTTATGGTTAAGATTTAGAGCTACATGAAAACTAAATATTTAAAAATTCCATTTTGAATAGAAACCTTCTGCTTTAAGTGATTTTGCTAAAAAGAAAATAAAACTTTGCTAAATGTCAAGTATAAATATATGAAGATAGTAAAATTCCAAAAAATGTATTTAATAAAAAATGAACAACGTGACGATTAACTAGACTGATCAACTCTAATTTGTCGAAATGTATACTTTTGACAATTAGCTACTGGTTGTACTCAAGCCAGTTCTAGTGTCATTACCACTATTATTCATCTTATCCATTCCCAGTATGATCACGGCATTCTAATAAGCATCACGGACTCAAACAAAATGCTGAATCCTGTAGCATAGGTTAAACTTAATAGAAACGAGGTGAAAAATAACACTTATTTCTAACATCTGTTGCAAAGTATATTCTTAAGGAGAAAATTATTTATGTTTAAGGAATAATATGAATATCTTTATGGAATTAGAATTCTAAGGGCTTCAAATGGGTATTAGTCTGCTTGGGATTTCATTAAAAAATACCATACACTGGATGGCATAAACAAAATACATTTATTTCTCACAGTTCTGGAGGCTGGGAAGTGAAAGATCAAGGTACCAATTTGGTTTCTGGTAAGGCTTTCTTCTTGGTTTGCAGATGGCCACCTTCTTGCATTGCCCCCAACTTACCTTTCCTCAGTGTGTGCAGGGAGAGAGAGAGAGAGAGAGACCTAGACAGACAGTTCTCTTCTGATAAGGCCTCCAGTCCTACCAGATTATCAGATTACACCATTCCCCCACCAGGACCTCATTTAACTTTAATTACCTCATAAAGCCCTATCTACAAATAGAGTCAGACCGGGGCTGTAACTTCAACATGTTAGTTTAGCTGGGGACCAGTCCATGTCAGGTATTGGTAAGGAAAAGCAAGGAGCTTGCCAAGAAATACTCTACAGAATAAATAAAGAGAAGTTTTAAAATGGAAGAGGAGAAGGAAGGGAAAGGAAAGACTAGAGAGAAAGGGACAGGCAATACTGTAGTGACAACAAACCCTGCAAGGGGAAGTGTTCAGTAGGCAAGAATTTTTTAAGTCTGGGACAACAAGAATGGTCTATTAAAATATTTTATTTAATACCCCTGCTTCCCATCTCTTTCTCTCTGTCTCTCATTTCAGGGAAATGGAGGGCAGTGACTGAATTGCATGTCCAAGTCTGTGTAGCACAGTGAGAAGAGACTGGAAGTAGGTAGTCACAATAAGAGGTGATACATGTGTGAAATTTGGAATCAATGGGCAGCAGTGTAAAAGCACAAGATTGTATATTCGTGTGAATTAATAGATATATTTGTTAGAGTATTTCCCTATGGAAAGACTGAGGTAATTTATGTGTCTTAAATGACAAGATAACCTCAGCTGATAGAAACACATATTTTATTGTAAATTCAGGAGTACAAATATATGCTGTGTATATACATGCTCTCACATACCTATCTGTGGGCATACACACACTCCCCCCACAGGTAGGCATGTGAGAGCATGTATATACACACACAGACACACACATGCACATACACAAACACACACTATAGATGTATAATGTGGTTTATTGAGAATTTGTGGGAACATATACAATTAATCATATACATTGTTATTACATATATGTAATACATGTACTTAATTATTACATATATAATTAATATATTTTCAAAATAGTAAGTCCCATTTGCTTTCAAAGGGAGTGATCAGATTATTTTGGACTCAGATCCAGAATAAATACTTTCTACAAAGGATTAAGTAAAAGGAGATAAGACTTGGAAAAATGAAAGAAGAGAGGAAAATGTTGCAAACAAAATTTCCTGGGTATAATAAACAGAAGTATGTTGGAGGATCAGTATAGAATAAAAATATCAGAAAATAAGGGTAAAGAAGTAAATGTGGGCTGAATTGTGCAGGGACTCTACTGCATTTGAGTATGACATTTGTCCCTCAAGTTAATAATTCTTATCTCTGACATTGTAATTCATTCGAATATAAGAAAGATTTGTCACTAATTAATTTCGAATGGGGATACATAATTTATATTTGTAACAGTATAAATTAAAATGGGTTTCAATTTAGCCCACTGGTAAGTCAGAATTATTCTCTTGCATGTTAGTATACTTATGTAGTGGGAAATAAATCAGTTGATCAGCATATCTTTGCCATGAATTATAAACAGCACCCATATAATTATAGCCACATGGTTATAGGCATATTTTATTTATATAAACAGTATTTGTTGTAGTTATTTTCAGAAAAAGTTAAAGCAATGTTGAAAATTTCTCTTTTAGGCAAAAGAGAGCCATCAGAATTATTTGTACAGAGTGTGGAAATCACAGATTAAAATTTTTATGAGGGTCAATCTCACAACAGCATGTAGGATGTAAGGAGGAAAGTATAAAACAGAGGAAAATATTTAATTCATGTAGTATTCTAATTTGTCCTGATTACTTTACCTGATCTCAAGTCTGATATGGATTGACTCTGTGTCCCCACCCAAATCTTACCTCAAATTGTAATTTGAATTGTAATTCCCATGTGTCAGAGGAGGGGCCTGGTGGGAAATGATTGGATCATGAGGGCAGATTTCTCTCTTGCTGTTCTTGTGATAGTGAGTGACTTCTCAGGAGAGCTGATGGTTTAAAATTGTGGCACTTCCCTTCTCTTGCTCTCACTCTCATGATGCCATGTAAGACATGCCTTGCTTCCCCTTCACCTTCCACCCATGATTGTAAGTTTCCTGAGGCGTCCCCAACTATCCTGAACTGTGAGTCTATTAAACCTCATTTTTTTTACAAATTACCCATTCTCAGGTAGTTCTTTACAGCAGTGTGAAAATGGCTAATACACAGTCCTATCAGAAATAAATGGCTATGATGAACTATCTCTTAATGTAATCCAAATGTAGGTATTATTTATACACATACACATAAATACATATAGATATAAATGTGTATGCTTGTATACATGAACATATTTATTCATATATAGATATTTGCATTTAGGTTCTGAGTGATCATATAAACAGGTATTTTTCTTAAATTAGGGATTTACATTATTCAAACTTCACAGCAATATACACTTTTAGCAACACAATCAAGTAAGATGGTATTCTTAAAAATTCAGGATATCTGGAAAATTGAGAAATTATATAGTACTTTTCACTGTGACAGCTCATTAGCACAAATGAAAGATAAATCAAATAACATCCACAACTCAAATTAAGGATGCGTTCAAGTACTGTTTCCTATGATCTAGCTTCAATTTACCCCTCCATCTTAATTTGTGTGTGTGTCAGAACAAAAGAGGAAAAATGCTATGGTGAAAAATCCAAAAGGAAAGTTCTAATTATTGTTTAATATTTTGGGGATCAAGCTAAAGAAGAAATTGCATTGACTTGTTTAGTCTGTTTTGCATTGCTCTAAAGAGACACGTGGGACTGGGTAATTTATAAAGAAAAGAGGATCATTTGGCTCTCAGTTCTTCAGGCTGTACAAGAAGTATGGTGGCAGCAACTCCTCAGCTCCCGGTGCGTCCTCAGGAAAATTTTACTCATGGCTGAAGGCAAGGCGAGCTGGCATGTCACATGGCAAGAGAGGGTGCATGAGAGAGGAGATGCCAGGCTACTTTTTTAAGAGTCAGTGCTTGCATGAACTGATAGAGTGAGAACTCACTCATTTCTGCAATGACAGCACCACGCCATTCAGGAGGCATCTGTCCTTATGACCCAAACACCACCCACTACTCCCCACTAGCCCCCACCTCCAATGTTGGGAATCAAATTTTAACAGATTTGAAAGGGGTAAACATCCAAACTAGGTCATCTGGGAAAAGAAGGGAATAAAGGTCTTAAAACTTCAAAGTTTAAAAAACTGGAAAAGATAAGTGGCTGTCTTTACCTAAGTGATATTGGATTCCAGGAGACTGAAGTGTCAGAAGTTGCAAGTTCATCAGCATCTGCACAAAGGTGGACATGTTCAGTGGAGGATCCCATCAAAGGCTGTGGAGACACAGGTGATGGCAACTCCCTGGAAGCCACAGCAGCTGGGAGCCCAGTGAACATCTGCCAGGCTGGCAAAGAAAAAAGTGAAGGCACTGCTTAGAGGTATCTTTCAATAGCCCATTCAGATTTGGGAATTGTGCAAAGACAGACTGTCTGTGCTATAGAAAAGGAAAGATAGACCTGAAAAATGACAGAGTCAAGACCATCCACAATGTTATTAAGGGAGAGACCAAGCTAAATGGAAGACAATGAAGTATGGTATCACAATTGCTCCAACTGTATTTAGCAATTACTGTCTTCGAATAATTAAAAGCTTACAGAATTAACAATTTCATAACTTTGGGACAAAAAGGCAAGTGTGAAAAGGAAAGACTCAGAAAGGACATTTTATTTAACTTAGAGTTATTTTCAAAATTGAAAAATAAGAAACAAAGTTATATTTATGCAATATTTTATGTATGATGAATTATATCTCACACAATGTGACAACAATTATATAATTAACAGTTATTTTATATCAATAAAAATAGCTTAAATTCTATATGTTCTTTATTTATGTCTAGCCTAAAATCAAAACAAAAAAGCAGTTGGCAAATGTATGAGAAAATGATTTTTCCCCTCAAACTAAAATATAATTAAAAAAATAAGAATGTTAGTGGTATACTGCTTTTTCTATTGATTCAAAAATAAATTATTTTACTTGTATTCCCAAATAATTGTTCAAAATGAGAAATAGCAATGAAAAGTGACTCTCAGAGGACTATGGGAAGGATTATTTTTAAGGCTATTATAAAAACAATGTAAAGAAGAGCTATGTTAGTATTACCTGCTAGTGTTTATTACTAGATCATCCCTTGATCTCTGAAGTGACCCCTTGTGTTATGAACATAGACACAAGATAAGTCATACTTTTGCTATTTCCAAAGGAAGATGATATTGGTATAAATTCTGTATTCCCAATTCAAACAAAATGCATAAAAATAATTCAGTCAAATGAAATTAGTGAGATTAGTGCTAATGAAGTTTCTAAGTATTATAATTCTGTTTTGCAAGTGGGGACAGAGCCTATGAAGTCAGTTCAGGGACACATGCTGAAAACAGAATTCCTGCCTCTCTTGATAGTGTTTTCAGAGAAAAGAAATGACGAGAGAGACAGAATTTCAATTTACTTTGGTTCCTTAAATTAACACCTTTAAATCTAATTATGTTGATAAGTAAAACTGTATTTCTATGAAAAATAAACATTGACTTTTTCAAGATATATTGTTCTTTAAAAAAGAGATGTGATATAAGACAGTAAAGAAAAAAGCTAAAAAGTAGATTGAGGTAGTTTTATTAGCAGGAATTATATATACTGAGGGTTTGTTTGTTTGTTTGTTTGAGATGGAGTCTTGCTCTGTTGCCAGGCTGGAGTGCAGTGGCACAATCTCGGCTCACTGTAATCTCTGCCTCCTGGGTTCAAGCAATTCCCCTGCCTCAGCCTCCCGAGTAGCTGGAGCTACAGGTGCCCACCACCTCGCCCGGCTTTTTTTTTTTTTTTTTTTTTTTTTGTATTTTAGTAGAGACGGGGTTTCACCGTGTTAGCCAGGATGATCTCGATCTCCTGACCTTGTGATCTGCCCACCTTGGCCTCCCAAAGTGCTGGGATTACAGGCGTGAGCCACCGCGCCTGTTCCTATATATTGAGTTTTTAAGGTAAAGAGACTTTTAATCTTCATTGTTATTTAGCTCACACAAATCTAACTAAATACTTTTGTGAAAAATATGCTTGAGAAAAATTATCATGGAAATAGAATTTCTGGCTTAGTGGAGGATTACACTGAAGTTATAGACATGGAGTAAAATGGAAATGATTATATAGCTAAAATAGACTTTTTCTGTATTTTTTTCTTATATATGCCTTCTATTCCTTCAAATGTAAACCCTTTATCCCAGAAGATAATAAAGTAGTTTGATTGAGATTGGTTGAAAAAAGTTTTGTTCTCTTTTGTGCTATATGAAACGCTCTATTTGACTTGTGCATATCAAATCTATTTTAACTAACATGCCCTATGGAATGTTTTCTGACAGCTTCCTTCATACATAAAACATACACACATGACAATAAAAATGCTATGCATTCATTATTATTGTACGAAAAGAAAAGATGATGTCTTATGATCTCATACTGAGATCAATTTACTAAGAAAAAAGGATCAGGTAAATCCAATTACTTATAAAGTGTTCTTGAGAGGATAAAATGAAGGATTACTACATAACTCATTATATGACGCACTTAAAACCTTAAAAAACAAAATCAGAGGTCAATATGAGAATTGAAAATTATGAACAAATTTCATTTATAATCATATAATGACCAAAATAAATATTTAAAAAACATATCCAAAAGTATCAAATAATGCATAGAAATGTAGTGTCATCAATTGGACTCACCAGAAATAGATGAAGAGTGTAATTATCTATTAATATAACTCAACACAGTATAGATTTAAAGAGGGAAAGTATGTAATTTCTTGCTTTTTTTAAATTTTTTTTGAAATGGAATCTTACTCTCTTACCCAGGCTGGAGTGGCGCGATCTCAGCTCACTGCAAGCTCCACCTCCCAGGTTCAAGCAATTCTCTGCCTCAGCCTCCCGAGTAGCTGGGATTACAGGCCCCCACCACCATGCCCGGCTAATTTTTGTATCTTTAATAGAGATGGAGCTTCACCATCTTGGCCACGCTGGTCTTGAACTCCTGACCTCGTGATCCACCCGCCTCAGCCTCCCAAAGTGCTGGGATTACAGGCGTGAGCCACCGTGCCCGGCCATAATTTCTTAATAAATGCAGCAATAGAAAACTGTTACAGGGACCACTTCTCTATAGTGATCAGGAGAAAATGTCCTAACAATTGATTTTATTTACACTTTTCTATGCCTGTCAGAAAAAGAAAGTAGTATTCATTCTTTATAACATATAGAACTTTTTGGAGCTCTCTTTATATGATAAAGTAGCAAGTGCCAGAAAGACTACAATTTAAAAAGATAAGATTAACCCTAAGTATTAAACTCTAGATGTTTTGTAACTTGGTTCCTTCATTAACGAAGAGAGATTAGAAATTGTATAAAGAATGAATGCAATTGCAATATTTTTAGTATTCACCTAAACCAGTTGTTAATTGAGGATTACACTGAAGTTAAAGACACAGGATAAGGGAGAAATGGTTTATCTTGCCATGTGAGCTAGTAGTTTCTTTATCACTAACTTCTTTTTTAGTAACTTCTTTACATTGACAAAATTATATATATTTACCATGTAAAACATATTTTGAAATATGTGTGTTTTGCAGAATGGCTAAGTTAACATATGCACTTTCCATATCCTTATCATTTTTGTGGTGAAAACACTTAAAATGTACTATCTTCGAGATTTTCTAGAACACAGCACACTGTCATTAACTACAGTTATCATGTTGTAAAATAGGTCTTTCAAATGTATTCCTTCCATCTAAGTGAAATTTTGTATTCTTTGATAAACATCGCCACAACACTTTCTCCACCCCTACCTGCCAGTCCATGGTAACCACTATTTTACTTTCTGTTTCTTTGAGTTCAAATTTTTTAAGTTCTGCATACAAGTGAGATCACTCAGTATTTGTCTTTCTGCACGTATCTTATTTCACTTAACATGCTGTCGTCCAGGTTCATCTATGTTGTTGCAAATGGCAGGATTTTCTTCTTTTTTTAAGGCTAAATAGTATTCCATCATATACCACATTTTTTTACCCATTCATTTGTTGGTGTCCACTTAGGCTGATTCTATATGTTGACTATTTTGAATAATGCTGCAATGAACATAGGAGGGTAAATATGTCTTTGAGATACTGATTTTGTTTCCTTTGGATATATACCCAGAAGTAGAATTGCTGAATCATATGGCACTTCTATTTTTAATTGTTTGTGGAACCACCATACTGTTTTCCATAATGGCTGTACTAATTCATATTCCCAACAACAACGTTCGAGAGTTATTTTACTTTACATTCTCATCAACACTTGTTATTTCTTTTTTTTTTTTATTGTAGTCATTTTAGCAGGTGTGAAGTGGTATCTCATTGTGGCTTTGTTTTGCATTTCACTGATGATTAGTGATGTTGAGCAATTTTTCCTACACCTGTTGGCCTTTTTATGACTTATTTTGAAAAAAAAAAAGGCCAATTCAAATTGCTAGTTTGTTTGTTTATTTGTTTGTTTTTGGTACTGAGTTGTTTGAGTTTCTTGGATGTTTTGCCTATTAACCCCTTATCAGATATATGGTTTGCAAATATCTTCTTCCATATCATAGGATTCCTCTTCATTCTGTTGATTGCTTCCCTTGCTGTGTGGAAGTTTTTTAGCTTGATGCAATCTTATTTGTCTATTTTCTATTGTGTTGCCTGAGCTTTTCAGGATCACATAATAACAGTTCCTTTTTTTCTTTAGGTATTTTTTCCTACTTAAACCTAACTTTCTTAATAAAAAAGAAAATTGTTCTCCTTCCAAAATCCTAAGTTCCTTGATTGTCTTTTTCTTTCACTATTCCCTTAAAACCACCACCACCATTCGCAAAATATATATCAAAATAATTTAACTTTCACATCTCTTTCTTGGCAGCAAGAAAAATGACACGTTTGTACCAATTAGAGCCATCACAAATTTATGATTTATAACTTCAGCTAGAACATATACTTGATAAAATTTAAAACCAATTAAGCAATTAAACTTCACAGTTCTGTAGTTCAGAGACCTAACATAAACCATAAGAAATTTTAACATTTAAATAGAAATAAAGATACGCATACAAACACTCATAACTGTCCCTTGTAGTCTCTAACTTTAAAACTGTAATGTGAAAAAGATATAAATGTTAAAGAATTTGCAAAATAGTTTATTTTTAATATACTTTTCCTAAGTAATTGGATTTGAAAAAGAAAAAGAAAAAAACTTCAGTTTTAGTTTGTGCTGATGCCCTGAACGTGATGAATGGTACAATTGTTGCCAAGAACCCTAAAGCATAAAACCTATAAAACCTATCCAGGACATGCTAAGAGATGGTGAAATTGTTCTTACAAGTGTTAGTGAACTTGTATTTTCAAAGCTAAAGTGGTTGAAGTTGCAGAGGCCAGGAAATGAGCATTTATCTTTGCAGAATTATTGTATATCAGTGGTCATCTTCTTCCCTCTCTTATTGAAAATATCATTATTTCCCAGAGTAATGCTTATCTGCTTTTCTCTCCTTTTCTTTTTGCAAATAGGCAACACCTTCCACTCACCTCTTTTCCTATTATGTTTCTTTGAACTTAGTAGACACATTATCGTTAACACATTGTAGACCCAACAAAAAAATACTGCTTACTAAATGAAGTACCACAGAACAGATATACATATTTAAAAAAAAGACTTTTTGAAACTGAGATGAACATCTAGTAAATAGAATCTTGGAGTCAGAGTAGGCTATACATATCATTGGCTGAACTTTCATTTTATAGCTACGATTCTTTGCTTAAACAACAAAAAAAATTCACCCAAGCTCATTTAATTAAAAATGAAGAATGGATAAGAGGCATAGTTAGTTAACAGTAAAGAATAGACTATTCAGTTGATTAACAGAGAACTGTGAATGAATGATTAGTTAATTACCAGTTCGTGAATAATAAATAATAGATATCATCTATAACAAGATTGTTTTGCCAGTACCATGCCTACATGCTATCTAGCCATTATCATCTGAGATAAAATCTGATGTTTATCTTATGAAATATATACGTGCAATCTCTATTTTCATCAACCAGAAATGAATTCAGCTATGACATGAAATCAGAAATTTGGAAAATTAATCTTGTGAGCTAGCATCTTTAAAGATCACAAACTGGTAAGTCCAAAAATGCTTCACAATTTGAATACTGCATTTGAGGTTTAATTCTTTATCATGGTGGTTTAACATTTTCTCAGTGACTGGTGACTCAGAACATGTGATTCTTTAACACGGCATATAATAGTAAAGTAGCTTATGTTTCCAATGTGTACCTTTTCATGGGTGCAACTAAATTAGAGGCAGTATATAATGTTAACTAAATATGTCTGCAAAGTCTGTTGATGAGTCCTTGCTGTGTTCCAAATGTCTGTATAGAACAAATAATCAAGGATAAAGTAGCATTTTGGTACTTATCTTCTACTACAGGTTTACATTATATATTCTGTAGCTGGAAGTAGGGAATCAATTTAGTAAAATATTAATAATTATTTTAATATATGTCAAAAATGCACTACGAGGTAGAAGAGAGAATATGTACAAAATAATTAGATTATTTTATGATAAACCATATAACTTGAAAGCAAAAGGTAGAAAATGTGTTAAGTTCAGTTCAAACTATTTTATGATAATCCATATAATAAATAAAGGAAGGCTATCATGAACTCCCTCGATTATGGTATTATTATTATGTTAGCAACATATGCTTCTTGTCTACTTCCACTCTATCTTAAACTAAGTGAATCCTCAAATTTTTACCGAAATTATTTCCTTAAAAATTTTTGATCTTGCCAATCTGCTGAGGGGGAAAAAATTACATGTCAAATCTGAAGCTATCTTATCTCTACGGTTTTATTTCCTACCCCCACCTCCTTTCATCTTCATTTCTTATTTCTTTATAATTCATGTACATGCTTAGACTTTAACAGTCCTGCAATTTGATGGATGTTTTCCCTTTATGTATTGAAATTGTCTCCTTTTCTGCTTAGGCAAATAATTTACCTTTCCAGATGCAGCTCAAATATCACTTCTGTGAACTATTTCTAAGTCCTCTTAATCCTCCTTGACTTCACTTCAGTACTTTCGTTATTCTCCTGTTGTTTATTCTTTTTTATTTAATCAGTTTCACAGACACTCAATTCTTTGAAGATAAGGGCCATCCCTTAAAAATCTTTCTATCGTCAACATCAAACATTGTACTGGAAACACTGAAAAACATTCTCTTTTTCACAAAACTTTAGTCAAAATTTTTGAACTCTCTTCTGAAACAGGCTCCAACTTTAGGGCTTCCATAAACATCTCTGCATTGTTCAATTTTAGCATAAATTCTGTTAAGTCAGTTTCAGTTTAGTCAGTATACATTACACTTGATATCTGATTACCCACAATATTTGACTAGGTTCCTCATCCTCCACCATCCCTCAAGTAATATTTGATGATATGGCCTGCCTTTAGCAAGAATCTTGCTAGTTTGATTTAGCCTCAGTCCTCTTTTTCTTGTTGTATTCAAAACTGAGCCATGTTCTGTATGAAATCTCTTCCCCTATTGCAATAGTTCCTGAGAAAATCTGTTTTTACCGCTTTGCTGACCAGCTATACTTTTTTTTTGACATCATGCATACTTCAATTTATTTTTGAACTGAATTGAATTGAAGGAGATTTTATAGAATTAATCTTTACCTAAATTGATAGTGTATTGAGATGGGGGAAAAAAGTAAAATGAATTAAAAAATAAATTTTGTAAACAGTTTTAAGATGTCCAGTATCTGGCAAATGATTTGGAACAGAAAGTGACAAATTAATTGTGGGTTATTATGGGAGAAAAGGCATGCATTTGTATCATAACATGATTTTTAATGTAAGTTCATTCAAAGTCAGTGCAAGTAAAATATGTACTAAATAATCAGAGGGAAGAACTTCGATTTAGACCAAATATCTCTTATAATCATAGCATTTTAGAGATGTAGGGTGCTTAAATAATTATCTGTCCCTGTCAAGAACAGTTATTTGAATAATCTTCTTCGAGGAGAAGAAGAACATTTTCCTTATTATTTTTCCCAATAATTAATGAAAGCATTCATTTCCATATGTTCTATTGAGCCACAGGAACTAACTAATACCATTTTTCTCCTCCTCATTATCTACTCAACAATAAACTCACAGAAATCATGATAATATTGTTCTTCATCATTTTAATAATATCTCTGCACTATAGTCATATTACTTTACATACTACTAATTAAAAACCATGCATATGACCAATCTTGTGTAAGAGATAATTATTCAGATTAATTAACATCAACATATTACTTCTACTTTTTTCATGTGGGCACTCCATACCAACTCAGTTTCAAATGATGTGGTATATAATACTAAGGAATTACTGTAAAAGGTGACAATGCTCATAATTAGCAATTAATATATCTAAGGAATTATACCTTTGCTCTTTTTTTGATTTTTTTTTTAATTTTTAAGATAGGGTCTCATTCTGTCACCCAGGCTGGAGTGCAGTTGCACAATCGTAGCTCACTATAGCCTCAAACTCCTGAACTCAAGTGATCCTCCTGTCCCAGCCTCCCAAGGTAGCTAGGTGTTTTCTTCTTTCATAGAAAAATTAAGTAATATTTTAATCACACATAATTTTTTAAATTGTTGTAATTAAACTGAACATGTTTTTCAAGCTAATGGATACATGATCAATGACCAAATTTCATTAACCCTTCAGTGACATCGCTTTTATATAAGAAGCAGTAAGAAATAATGTTTTTCCTGAGCCCTTCCAATCTGAGCCCACAAGTAACACAACCTTGCACTCAGTGTAGCAGTGATGGTAGAAAGGAATTAAGGTCGAAAGAAGGTGCATATTGACTTTTCTGCCCAAAAGCCAGACTTTACAGTTAATGAGTATTGCCAGGAGCAGTGGCTCACACCTGTAATCCCAGCACTTTGGGAGGTCAAGGCGGACAGATCACTTGAGGCCAGGAGTTGGCAGCCAGCCTGGCCAACATGGCGACACCACATCTCTACTAAAAATACAGAAAAATCAGCTACATATGGTGGTGCACACCTGTAAATCCTAGCTACTCAGGAGGCTGAGGCAGAAGAATCACTTGAACCTGGGAGGCAGAGGTGGCAGTGAGCCGACATCACGCCACTGCACTCCATCCTGGGTGACAGAGTAAAGCACTGCCTCAAAAAATAAAAATAAAAAAATAAAAAAAAAATAAAGTTATTGAGTGCTTAACAGAGAAATGATGGAGTTACTTATAATGTACATATGAGTAGAGTCTTCTATTTGAAATGCATTCAGTTGAGGTGATTTTTTAATACCTGCCATCAGAATCCAAATAACTGAGCAGAATTTCTTCTATTTTTGGTTAATTCTATTATTTTGAAAAAAATATTCATTTATTCTGAATTTTAGATATCTTATCTGCAAATTAAAGGCAATGATCATTTATACACAAGTAATTATGACCCTACATTATGAATTTTTTTGTACTGTATTTTGTGAATGTATATTTGAATCTATTGCTAATGTTTAGTGTTTTGGAGAGGCAAACTCATATAGTTCTAACATGGGTCTTTAAGTTAAAATAGGAAGGTTCGGATTTATTTCACTTATATGAGGAGTGGAAGCTTACAGGGGCTTTGGGAGATAATTAGCTATCTAAAAATGTTTAGATTTCCAACATTACCTAAGTCACTCTCAAAGAGTCATTACAAAATATATTCAATCAGACTACCTAATATTTCTGCTGTCTACCGTTTTGTGTGAGTATATAAATGAAAGTAATAGAATAAAATGGAAATACAATTGCTGAATATAGAATTTGAAATAGAGAGTGTATATGTTTCCACTTATAATTTTTAATATAAAAAATTGTAAGTACCTAGAATTTTACATGAGCCCTGCCTGTATGGGAAAGCAAGTAATCATGTGTGTCAGATATCTAAGGAGGAACATCCAAAGAGGTGATATTTCACTTTGGATAAAATATCTCATGTTTTATTGTTCACATAGTACTTTGATTGACAAGTATTAGTTCCTTTGATCCTGAGAGTAATTCCATAACACACACAAGGCAAAGATCAGTATCTATGCTTTGCAAATAAAGAGAGAAAGACAGAATAGTAAACTGGCTTACTGTGGAGTAAAGCACCATTGGTGTCAAAAGAAAGCAAAGCTTAGGATATACACTATCCTGTAGTTCACCCTACGTGACATGAAATGGTCAGTTTGAAAGGTCTGCCACCCAAGGCATGGTATCTTTCATTTGAAAGAAGTATATTTATTTTATAATTATGAAACTAAACAAAACCAAACTGTGGTTGCTATAAGTTCTATATGGTGCTCAGCACAGTTACACAAGTAATTAAACACATTTTATTGTTTTCAGGGCACAATGATATGTTACAAAACTCTCTATCACTTCCACCAATGCTGGAAAAACTCAGGAAAAACATAACAGAATACATGAGTGCTATGGTCTGAATATATGTGTCTCTCCGAAATTCATATATTGAGATACCAACCCCCAAAGTCATGTTAGTAGGAAGTGGGGTCTTTAGGAAGTGATCATGGTAGCAGTGCCCTGAGGACTTGGATCAGTGCCTTAACAAAAGAGGGCCCTGAAAGCAGCCTTACCCCTTATGTCATGTGAGAACACAGAGAAAGTGCTATCTATGAATCAGAAAGAGGGCCCTCACCAGATACCAAATCTGCCAGCACCTTAATATTGGACTTACAGCCTCCAAAACAATGATGAGTAAATGTCTATAAACTAGTAGTTTTTGATGTTTTCTTGCAGTAGGCCAAACGGACTAAGACAATGGGTAATATGTTTGATGGTAGAGTGATAACGTTAAGGACAGAGGAAAGGGAACAGAAAGAGGTGAAAGTTCTGTTTAATTATTTATTTGTTTGTAAAACCCAATGATATATTATATAAAGGGTGGTATGCGGATTATAGTTTTTGTTTACTGTTTTGCTGATGCATGATCAATATTCAATAAGTTATGGACATGCCAACTTAAAGGAACTAGCTTCGTTTGGTAGAAAATTATTCAATCATAATAGGCTCCTAATTTTTTTAAAATGAATTTACCTTTTATTTTACTTATTTATTTTGATACATTGTAAAAATTCATGGGGTACATGTGAAATTTCATTACATGTTTAGAATAGTAATGATCAAATCAGGGTATTTAGTGTATATGTCACTTGAGCATTTATTATTTCTATGTGTTGGGTATATTTCAAGCCCTCTCTTCTAGCTATTTTGAAAAATACATTACAAGGTTGTTAACTATAGTCACCCCACTCTGCTATCAAACATTAGAACTTATTTCTTCTACATAACTATATGACTGTACCCATTAACCAATCATTCTTCACCCCCAGGGCTCCTAATTTCTAACACTCTGAATGAATTTAAGCAGATCTTAGGAGGCTGGCTTTTAAGAGATCTTAGGGAATACTACATAACAGCAATTCATTTTATAAATGAATAAACTGAACACCAGGGACATGTAGGTAAAACAATTGCAGACAAGAATGCCCTCTCTCACCACTCGTATTCAACAGAATATTGGAAGTCCTAGCCAGAGCAATCAGGCAAGACAAAGAAATAAAGGGTATTCAAACAGGAAGAGAAGAAGTCAAACTATCTCTGTTTACAGATGCCATGCTTCTCTATCTAGAAAACCTCATAGTCTCAGCCAAAAAGCTCCTTCAGCTGATAAATGACTTCAGCAAAGTTTCAGAACACAAAATCATTTACAAAAATCACTAGCGGCCGGGCACAGTGGCTCACACCTATAATCCCAGCACTTTGGGAGACCGAGGCGGGCGGATCACAAGGTCAGGAGATCCAGACCATCTTGGCTAACACATTGAAACCCCATATCTACTAAAGAAAAAAAAAAAATCAGCCGGGAGTAGTGGCAGGTGCAAGTAGTCCCAGCTACTCGGGAGGCTGAGGCAGGAGAATGTCATGAACCCGGGAGGCAGAGCTTGCAGTGCGCCGAGATCGCGCCAGTGCACTCCAGCCGGGGCGACAGAGCGAGGCTCCATCTCAAAAAAAACACCACAAAACAAAAGCAAAAAACAAAACAAAAAAAACCCATCACTAGCATTTCTATACACCAACAACAACCAAGTCAAGAACCAAATCAGGAAGGCTATCCCATTCATGATTGCCACAGAAAGAATAAAATACCTAGGAATACAGCTAACCAGGGAGTTAAAAGAGCTCTACAATGAGAATTACAAAACACTGCTCAAAGAAATCAGAGATGACATAAACAAATGGGAAATCATTCCAGGTGCATGAATAGGAAGAATCAATATCATTAAAATGGCCATACTGCTCAAAGCAATTTATAGATTTAATGCTATTCCTATAAGACTACCAATGACATTCTTCAGAGAACTACAAAAAACTAAAATTCAAATGGAACAAAAAAGATCCCAAATAGCCGAGGCAATACTAAACAAAAAGAACAAAGCTGGAGGCATCATGCTGCCTGATTTCAAATGATACTACAGTGGTACAGTAATCAAAACAGCTTGGTACTGGTACAAAAACAGGCACATAGGACAATGGAACAGAATAGAGAGCTCAGAAATAATGCCGAACACCTATGACTATCTGATCTTCAACAAAGCCAACATAACAAGCAATGGGAAAAAGACTCCCTGTTCAATAAATGGTGCTGGTATAATTGTCTTGCCACATGCAAAAGATGGAAGCTGCACCCCTTCCTTACTCCATATACAAAATTTAACGCAAGATGAATTACAATCTAAATGTCAAACCCAAAACCATAAAAACCCTAGAAGACGACCTAGTCAATGCCATTCTGGACATAGGAATGGGCAAGATTTCATGATAAAGACAAAGTAATTGCAACAAAAGCAAAAATTGACCAATGGGATATGATTAAACTTAAGAGCTTCTGCACAGCAAAATAAACGATCAACAGAGTAAACAGACAACCAACAGATTGGGTGGAAATATTTGCAAGGTATGTATCTGAAAAAGGTCTAATATCCAGCATCTACAATGAACTTAAACATATTTACAAGAGAAAAACAAACAACTCCATAAAAAGTGGGTAAAGGATATGAACAGAAAATTTTCAAAAGAAGACATACATGCAGCCAACAAACATAGTTTAAAAAGCTCAATATCCTTGACCACTAGAGAAATTCAAATCAAAATTACAATGCATCTCATACCAGTCAGAATGGTTATTATTAAAATGTCAAAAAATAACTGATGCTGATGAGGTTGCAGATAAAAGAAAACACTTCTTATACATTGTTGGTGGGGATGTAAATTAGTTCAATCAATCATTGTGGAAAGTAGTATGGCAATTCCTCTAAGAGCTCAAAGCAGAACTACAATTTGACCCAGCAATCCCATTACTGGGTATATGCCCAGGGGAATATAAATCATTCTACTATAAAGACACATGCATGCAAATGTTCAATGCAGTACTATTCACAAGAGCAAAGACATGTAATCAACCTAAGTAACAATCAATGATAGACTGGATAAAGAAAATGTGGTACATGTGTAAAATGGAATACTATAGAGCCATAAAAATGAGATCATATTTTTTGCAGGAACATGGATGGATCCAGAGCTCATTATCCTTAGCAAACTAATGCAGCAACAGAAAACCAAAAACCACATGTTCTCACTTACAGGTGGGAGCTAAATTGTGAGAACTCATGAACACAAAGAAGAGAACAATAGACTCTTGGATCTATTTGAGGATGGAGGACAGGAGGTGAGAGAGAAGCAGAAAAGATAGCTATAGGGTCCTGGGCATAATACCTGGGTGGTAACATAATCTGCACAACAAACTCTTGTGACACAAGTTTACCTACATAACAAACCTTCACATGTACTCTTAAACCAATAATAAAAGTTTTTAAAAAATAAAAAAATTGCACATAAATACTAAGGTTTAGGGTTGCTGGATTTTTGCAATTTCAACTATGTCTTAACTCTCATGATGTTTAATGGTCTCTCAGTGTTGGAGAAAAATACTTTGAAATACAGTGATATTGCTGCTTTATAGTTTAAAAATATTTTCCAATTGTCTTTATTCTGCAAAAAGATAATTTTCATAAAAAAAATTTAAGAAACCAAAACAACAACAACAAAACCTTGGGCCAATATTATTGATGGCCAGAACTGAAATGAAAAGTAAGCTAACCAATGGCTCAGACAACATCAATAAGGATATTCTAAAGTTAAATGAAGATCAATAACTTAAATGAGATCTCTTAACTCAAGGCTGAAAACATAGGTATGACATAAAATTCAACTTGTAAAAAGTCCTTGATATTGTTCAGTATACAAGTAAATTTATTAGTAATTGATATGGTTGGTCCCTGATTAAGCTAACAATACTTAAAAATTTAAGAGTTAAATAACATACTACCTCTTGTAAGAAAAAATGTGTATGAACTTTAAAACACCTGAAAAAATGAAGAGAATTTATTAGAATTAATGAGTTTGTATCCAAAATATTTTGTTTCCTCTAGTTTATAATATATGGAATATGAAATATAATATAAATTAGATTGATTTTTGATACTAAGAAGCATGCAGAGAAATATATTCAGGTGAGCCAAAGTCCTTCAACATGAGAAAGGAAAAAGGAAAGTTAAAGAACTACTCTAACTTTGAAGCATAAACTTTAAAAAGATCTCTCTCGGTTTGAAAAGATAAATGAAGAATCAAACTGCTACTTCTCTGTGTTACAGAAAAAAGCATCAAAATGTTTTCAGTCTTAAAGATTAGTAATTTAAAAATACTTCCTTATGGCAAGATCCATTCTATAGCCTCAAGATAGTATAATTTTTCCTCAACTTCAATTAAAGACACTTTAATTTCAGGTTCAGATTACAGCAAGCTTCTCTCTCATTAAAAGACTTTTCCTAAATTCTTTATTTCCAAATAAACACTTATTTATTTATTTCCAAAATAACATCATGTGGTATTTTATAATCATATAAAATGTCATTATCTTAAAGTGAATTTTATTTAACCCTTGAAATATATTATTTTCCTTATATTGTTTTGTCTAGTATAGTATTCATTATCGTTTAGGTAATTATTCCTGGGTTGCTTGAAGGTCTTTTAAGAAAACGCTTAGAGTCAAGTTAAAAAATCAGCAGTGCTTATGTAGAGTTATTGCTGGCTAAGTTTTATATTTTTCTATTAACCTTTTATTCTTTTCTGCAGAAATAATCACAGTTGATAATCTTCCAAATATTTTAAACCTTTCTTATAAGATAAGAGCTGATTAGAGTGATCAGCAGCCTGTGGAGGAGAGCCCTTTATAGACAAAGTAAATGCAATATGAGGAGACTTTGCAAGTTTCTAATCCCTTTCATATGCATTAGTCGTTCAATCCTTTCAATATCCCTGGAGGGAGGAATTGTGATTCCTGCTTCAAAAGGAAAGAAATTCAAGTCTCAAAAGTTTTATAACTGAGAGAGAAGGAAAATGGCGGATAGAAAGCAGGACTAAGTGGCAGCTCCCACTCAGACAGACAGAGCAGCATGTGAAGACTCATATTGTGAACTTTTGCTCCAACAACTACTGAAGAAATATACCATGAAAGCCAGAAGAACCCACAGACCCTCTGAAGGAAGCAGATTGCCTGTAAGCCCCAGAAGACAGCCAAAAAATTTGAGTGCCCAAAGTGTGAAAGTGTGAAAGAGGGATCATCTGCCCCTGAACAAACATCCTCTTTGGGGAACCTGAAGGTCCAGATCATGGGAGAAGGATTTGATCTTATCTGGAGCTGAGAGAAATTTAGAGCACAGCATTAGGAGAAGTAGCAGGGAAGCCATTTCTGACTTTGTCTCGCAGAGGTCCTTGGGGAGGGCTGCCAGAGGAACTGGGAAGAGACCACAGGGAGAACTTTCCAGCTGAACTTTTTAACAATTTTGAACTAACATGAAGTTTTCTGGACAGAACTTGGGGGAACAGGTGAAATGGGAGTGCAGGCACAGCACAGAAGCCATGGCAGGTGGGGGAGGTGCAAAACCTGAAAGCCCTGCTTGCTTTCACAGCCAGGAGGCTGGTAGCCTGGGGCAACTTCTGAGCCCTGCTCGTCCATTGCCTGGAAATAAACTTAATGCTGTTGTTGGGGGCATGGTGGGAGTGACACTGGCCTTTAGGGCTGTGTGGGAGCTGGGTGAGGCCTGTAACTGCCGGCTTTCCCCTGCTTCCCTAGCAACCTGCATGACACAGCAGAGGCACCTGTGTTCCCAGGAGGATAATAAATCCTCCTCGGAACATAACTCCATTGGCCTGAGAACCACATCCTCAATCTCCACAGCAGCCACAGCAAGCCCTGCCCAAAAAGAGTCAAGCTAAGACACATCTAGCCCTGTCCCCACCTGATGGTCTTTCTCTACTGGATCTGATGGTGGAAGACAAAGGATATAATCTCTTAGGAGTTCTAAGGCCCCGCCCACCAACTGATCTTCTCTGTACTACCAGGGGTGATGCACTCCTGAAAGCCCCACCTCCTAGCAAGAGGCCAACCAAAACAAAACTAGTGCAGTAAACAACACTACAACTAAAGAATCTCACAGAGTCCATTTCACTCCCCTGCCACCTCCACCAGAGCAGGTGCTGGTATCCATGGCTGAGAGATCTGAACATGGTTCACATCACAGGACTCTGTGCAGACACCCTCCAGTACCTACTCGAAGCCTGGTTGTGGATGGCTAGGTCCAGAAGATAAATAACAACCACTTCACTTTGGATCCTAGGATGCCACATCCCTAGGGGAAGTGGGAGAGCACTGCATCAAGGGAGCACCTCGTGGGACAAAAGAATCTCAACAGCAGCCCTTGAGTCCGAGATCTTTCCTCTAACATAGTCTATCCAAATGAGAAGGAGCCAGAAAAACAATTCTGGTAATATGACAAAACAAGGTTCTTTAACACCCCAAAAAGACCACACTGGCTCATCATCAATGGATCTAAACCAAGAAGAAATCCCTAAATTGCCAGAAAAAAAAATTCAGAACATCGATTTTTAAGCTAATCAAAGAGGCACCACAAAAAGGTAAGGTCTGACTTAATGAAATAAAAAAAAAAATACAAGATATGAAGGGAAAAATCTTCAGTGAAATAGATAGCATAAATAAACAATCACAACTTCTGGAAATCAAGGACACACTTAGAGAAATGCAAAAAAAAAAAAAAAAAACTGAAAAAAACTCATCAATGGCATCAAACAAGCAGAAGAAAGAACTTCAGAGCTTGAAGACAAGGTTTTTGAACCAACCCAATCCATAAAGGCAATGAAAAAAGAATTTAAAAAGTGAACAGAGCCTTCAAGAAGTTTGGAATTATTTTAAATGTCCAAACCTAAAAATAATTGGTGTTCTTGAGGAAAAAGAGAAATCTAAAAGTTTGGGAAACATATTTGAGAGTATCATTGAAGAAAACTTTCCCAGCCTTGCTAGTGATCTATACATCCAAATATAAGAAGCTTAAAGAATACCTGGGAAATTTATTTTAAAAAGATAATCACCTAGGCACTTATCAGGTTATCTTAAGTCAAGATGAAGAAAATAATCTTAAAAGTTGTGAGGCAAAAGCACCAGGTAACCTATAAAGGAAAACTTAGCAGATTAAAAGCAGATTTCTCAACAGAAATCCTACAAGCTAGAAGGGAGTGGGGCCCTATCTTCAGACTTCTTAAACAAAACAATTATTGGCCAAGAATTTTTTATCCAGCTGAACAAGGATTCATAAATAATGGAAAGATACAGTCTTTTTAAGACAAATAAGTGCTGAGAGAATTCACCAGTCCAAGCCAACGCTAAAAGAACCGCTAAAAGGAGCTCTAATCTTGAAACAAATATTTGAAATACACCAAAATAGAACCTCTTTAAAGCATAAGTCTCACAGGACCTATAAAACAAAAACAATAAATAATTTTTAAAAAGGGTATTCAGGCAACAAATATTAATAGCATGATGAATAGAATAGTATCTCACATCTCAATACTAATGTTGAATGTAAATGGCTTAAACGATCCACTTAAAAGATACAGAATGGCAGCATGGATAAGAATTCACCAACCAAATATCTGCTGTCTACAAGAGACTCATTTAACACATAAAGACTCACATAAACTTAAGGTAAAAGGGTGGAAAAATATATTTCATGCAATCAGACACCAAAAGTGAGCAGAAGTAGCTATTTTTATACCAGACAAACTTTAAAGCAACAGCTATTAAAGAGACAGAGACATTATATAATGATAAAAGGACTTGTCCAACAGGTAAATATCACAATCCTAAATATATATGCATCTAATACAGGAGTTCCCAAATTTATCAAACAATTACTATTAGACCTAAAATATGAGATAGACAGCAACACAATAATAGTGAGGGACTTCAATACTCCACTGACAGCACTAGACAGGTAATCAAGACAGAAAGTCAACAAAGAAACAAAGGATTTAAACTATACCCTAGAACAAATGGACTGAACAGATATTTACAGAACATTCTACCCAACAACTGCAGAATATATATTCTATTCATCAGCATATGGAGCATTCTCCAAAATAGACCATATAATAGGCCACAAATCAAGTCTCAATAAATTTTTAAAAATTGAATTATATCAAGCACTCTCTCAGACCACAGTGGAATAAAACTGGAAATCAATTCCAAAAGTAACTCTCCAAACCATGCAAATACACGGAAATTAAATAACCTGCTCCTGAATAATTATTGGGTTAACAATGAAATAAAGATAGGAATTAAACAATTATTTGAACAGAATGATATCAGTGACACAACCTATAAAAACCTCTGGGATATGGCACAGGCTGTGCTAAGAGGAAAGTTCATGGCCTTAAGTGCCTACATCAAAAAGCCTGAAAGAGCACAAATAGACAATCTGAGATCACACCTCAAGTAGCTGGAGAAACAAGAACAAACCAAACCCAAGCCCAGCAGAAAAAAAGATATAAACAAAATCAGAGCGAACTAAATGAAATTGGAACAAACAAATAAACCAAAAAAAAAAGTAAAAGAAAAAGATAAATGAAATAAAAAGCTTGTTCTTTTGAAAAGATCAATAAAATTGATAGACCATTAGAGAGATTCACCAAGAGAAGAAAAGTGAAGATCAAAATAAGCTCGATTAGAAATGAAATGGGAGCTGTAACAACCAATACAACAGAAATACAAAAGACCACTTAAGACTGCTATGAGCAGCTTTACACACATAAAGTAGAAAACCTAGAGGAGATGTATAAATTCCTAGAAATATACAACCCTGCTAGAATAAACCAGGAAGAAATAGAAACTCTGAACGGACCAAAAACAAGCAGCAAGATTGAAATGGTAATAAAAAAAAATTGCCAACAAAAAAAAGACTAGGACCAGACATCTGAAGAAGAATTGGTACCAATCTTATTAACACCATTCCACAAGATAGAGAAGGAGAATCCTTCCTAATTCCATGAATCCAGTGTCACCCTAATACCAAAACCAGGAAAGGAAATAACAAGAAAAGAAAACTACAGATCAGTACCCCGATGATTATAGATGCAAAAATCCTTAACAAAATACTAGCTAACAACATCCTACAGTATATCAAAAAGATAATCCACCATGATCAAGTAGGTTTCATACCAGAGGTGCAGGGTTGGTTTAATATCTGCAAGTCAATAAATGTGGTACACCACATAAACAAAATTAAAAACAAAAATCAAATGATCATTTCAATAGATGCAGAAAAAGTATTTGACAAAATCCAGCATCCCTTTATGATTAAAATCCTCAGCAAAATCAACATAGAAATGACATACCTTAGTGTAATAAAAGCCATCTATGATAAACCCACAGCCAACATAATACTGAAAGAGGAAAAACAGAAAGCATTCCCCCTGAGAACTGGAAGGAGACAAGGATGCTCACTCTCAACATTTCTATTCAACATAGTACTGGAAGTTCTACCCAGAGGAGTCAGACAAGAGAAAGAAATAAAGGACATCTAAATCAGTAAAGAGGAAGTCAAACTGTCACTGTTTACTAATAATATGATCGTATACCTAGAGAACCCTGAAGGCTCATCCAAAAACTCTTAGAACTGATAAATGAATTCAGCAAAGTTTCAGGACACATAATTAATGTATACACATCAGTAGCTCTGCTATACACCAACAGCAGCCAAGCTGAGAATCAAATCAAGAGCTCAAACCATTTTACTATAGCTGAAAAAAAATTAAAATACTTAGGAATGTACCTAACCAAGGAGGTGAAAGATCTCTACAAGGAAAACTACAAAACACTTCTGAAAGAAATCATAGATGACACAAACCAATGGAAACACATCCCATGCTTATGGAAGGGTAAAATCAATATTGTGAAAATGACCATATTGACAAAAGCAATCTACAAATACAATGCAATTCCTATCAAAATACCACCATCATTCTTCACAGAACTAGGAAAAACAATCTTAAAATTAATATGGAGCCAAAAAAAGAGCCCGCATAACCAAAGCAAGACTAAGCAAAAACAAACAAACAAAAAACAAATCTGGAGGCGTCACATTACCTGACTTCAAACTATACTAATACTGCCATAGTCACCAAAACAGCATGCTACTGGTATAACAATAGGCACATAGACCAATAGAACAGAATAGCTAACCCAGAAACAAAGCCAAATACTTATAGCAAGCTGATCTTTGACAAATCAAACCAAAACATAAAGTGGAGAAAAGACACCTGATTCAACAGATGGTGGTAGGATAATTGGCAAGCCACATGTAGGAGAATGTAACTGGATTCTCATTTCTCACCTTATAAAAAATTAACTCAAAATGGCTGAAGGACTTAAGTCCTAAAACCTAAAACCATAAAAATTCTAGAAGATCACATTGTAAAAACCCTTCTAGATATTGGCTTAGGCAAAGACTTCATGACCAAGGACCCAAAACAAATGGAACAAAAACCAAGACAAATAAATGTGACTTAGTTAAACTGAAAAGCTTCTGCACAGCAAAAGAAACAAACCACAAAGTTAACAGACAACTCAAAGAGTGGGAGAAAATCTTTGAAATTTATACATCCAGAAAGGACTAATATCCAGAACCTATGAGGAACTCAAACAAATCAGCAAGAACAAAACAAACAATTCCATCAAAAAATGGGCTAAGGACATGGATAGACAATTCTCAAAAGAAGATACACAAATGGCCAACGAACATATGAAAAAATGCTCAACAACACTGTCAGAGAAATAAAAATCAAAACCACAGTGCAATACCACATAGGGTACAGTGTACACTGCTCAGGTGATGGATGCACCAAAATCTCAGAAATCACCACTAAGGAGCTTATTCATGTAATCAAACACTACCTGTTCCCCAAAAAGCTATTGAAATAGAAAATAAAATCAAGAACCATTGATTGTTTTTATTCCTTTCCTGGGGGAAAATGCTTCCACTTCCTTTCCTGGGGGAAAATGCTTCCACTTCCTTCAAGACAAGGTTCTTTTCTTCAGAGCCAGATCTATTTCCCAGCGAAATCACCAGAAACTCTGACTGTCATTGCCAGTTGTTAACGGGTACTAACAATAGTATCTGCTGTAACAGAGCCAACCACACAAATAGAAGGATTTGATGGCCTCTCCTTGGTATGACTTAAGGACAGTGGAGATATCTCCATGCAGAAATCCCTCCCAGACTACCTGAGTCCTGCTGCCTGAAACTCTATTAGTGAATCATTTCTTTACATTAAGCATTGCTTTCTGGAAAACATTATTCAAAGAGGTAACATATTTAAGTCAGTTTGGTGGTCAAGAGAATGGGAAGGAGGCACTAAAGAAAGAGGAAAAGAGGAAGATAATTGAAAGAAAAATAATTTTTTTAAGGTTTATTATTTAACCAAGGTCATACCAACTCATAAGAGGTAGAGCAGGGAAATGACTTCAGGTTTTCTTGTTTTTAGTTTATGTTTCTATGAGCAAAGCAATCATGAAAATGTATCATGAAATCTTACCTTAATATCATCAGTAATTGCTTTGTGTTCCCACGTGACTTCCCTTTTTAGTTTTCACTTTTCTCTCGTCAGATGAAAAATAATTCAATTTATGTAAAGAGAGATTTTATCGCAAGAGGGAAGGAACGGATTATTGCAATAGTGGGAGGGAGACAGAGCAGATGACTGTTGAAACAGGGAGACTCTGCAAGCCTCTTAAATGTTAGGTAAAGAAGGGCTTTTCTTTTGTGAAAGGGAATAACCAAGACCTGAGAGAACCTGGTGTCGGGGAATAGGATGAGCAAAGGTGAAATCATTATACAGCCGATCAGGAAATGCTGTATCCTAAGGTCAGTCTTTTCTTGAGAGAGACCTATAAGGAGGGATTGTTTGCTGGTTGCAGGGTCTAGGGGAGAAAAGAATCTTAACAAGCATTTTGCTCCAATGTGTCTGTGGGGAAGAAAACAATTTAGCTAATTGTTTATGAGACATAGAACCAGAATTTAAGGAATCTGTGTCTGGCTTTGTCATAGGTAAACAAGGAAGCATCTGTGAGGCTAATGTAAGTCCTATGGGGATGGGAGGTTTGTGTGGTAAGCTATTTCAGAAAACAGAAAAATAGGAAATTTCTCAACCATTGCTGTATCCCAGAATCACAGGACTCTGGTAAACTTTAACAATTCCACTCTTCGGGTTGTAAACATTTTTCCTGATAAGAAAATCCATTGAAGTCCTGAGATATATAACAGTCTTCCCATGCTCTCTGGCATTTATGAGAGCTTCCTATTAATAAATGTATCGCACACAGTTGTATATCCACTCATAAAGCCTCCTAATGCATGTCAGGGTAGGATCAGCATTTATAAAAAAAAAATAAAGTCGGGGAAATTTGAACAAATCACCACAGACGTGAAGTTAGTAAATCAAAGTAATTTAGGGTCCACATCAGTTTCTCTTCAAATTTCTAATCATAAATATTACTTTGTTTTTGTATATTTTTATTTTCTCTTGGGCAAAAAAATGCTATCTATGCATACTTAATATATTAAATATGTTTGTTAATTCACTGAAAACTTGTAAAATATTATGCAAATATAAAATATATTTAGTACTTATCCTAGTGAAATTGAGTAAGAAGCATCAATCTGATATATGAGATCCACTGCTTGGTCACATATGAGATTCACTGCTTGGTCAGTCTGCAATATTTCAGGCTATTTCTGTGATATTTCAAATAAATTTTAAAAATAGAAAAGAAAACATTATGCAATGTTTCCCGCTATGCATGTTACTAGCTGCTGCATGTCACAAAAAGGATAATGTTGATTCTTCAAAACTTATATTTCATTACATGCCAAAACCTTTACTGCACTGCAACATAATCAATAACTCTTTTCATTGTGTTGCCTCTTACCACAAACGTACTTCTATTATTTTACTTACCACAAGGTCTTGATATTTAATCACAATTCTGACTTGACAAAGATATGAGGAAAACAGAGGAAATCATGTTTGACATAGGCAAGTTAATTTATAATGATAGTGTATACGTTTTATTATCTATGATCATTGCATTACTAATATGATAATTAATAATTGCTTAGCTTAGTGTCTGTTCCTATTTATGTCCCAATATTTTATTGACAATAATGTCAATAAAAACAATAATAAGGAAAAATAAGAAGAAAATGAAAAGTTTATTGAGCATTGTATAACTTGCCTTGTTTAATTATTACTAAAATCCTTCTAGGCAAGTACTATTATTTATTTTCAATTTACAGATTATAAAATCTAGGCTTAGAACAAAGTCACCAGGATAGGACTATAACTCAATAATTTGTGCCATTAGTATATCATATCTAAATTATATAATCAAAAGAGAGCATTAATTCAGGCCAGAAAAATGAGAAAAGCAAAGTCACTTTTTAACATTTCTCTAAACCTCTTGATCCTGAGTTTCCTGGGAGGTACACAAGATTGAATTTTATTTTTTTACTTATTTTACTTTTGGCCTTATTTCTTCATTTCCAGTTTACTGGTTTTATATTCAGTAGGTGTTTTATAATAAAAATAAGGATAATAAAATTAGCTAACATTTGTCCAGCACTTGTTTGACAGATATTGCTCTAAGCACTTTACATATATTAATTCATAATCCAACTCAAGCCATCTGGCCCCTAATGCATACTCTTAAAAATAATACAATACAGACTCATCTAATAAATGGTACACAACTATTTTTTTACAAAGGGAAGCATAAATAAAATCAAATGCCATAAAACATTTTTAAATAAAATGGTGCGTAAATCTCTCCAGTCTTTGTACATGATAGTCATTATCTCTTTATACTTACACTAGTAAGTAGAAAAATGGGAAAATGTGAACACTCACAAGCCATATACTTTAATGCTACACTGCCTAAAAACTCATGCAAGCCCAAGTAGACAATATACACATTTCCTATTTTATTTGACAATTAAATTATTTTCAAAATAACTTTTCTTAGCCATTGCCCTACTATGGGTATCAAATACACATGAAAAATGTGGTCTCTTTCTTTAAGTGTGGAGAAAGTAAATTAAACAAATTCAAACTTCTAGCTTCTGTTTCCATAGAATAATATAATGGTCCTTAATTGAGAAATTTCAGTCTAATGAAGAGCGTTTTAGTTCATACTATTTTTACATGTTTTTCAGCAAGGTCCAATTTGTGTAGAAGTCATGGAGAACTGGGAAATAATCATTGGTTGAGTGTTTACCTTATGTTCTTAGTTTGCACAGTGTCAGACAATTGTGGGAAAGAAAGGACACAATTGTTGCTCGTATGTATACAGTTTGGAGACATTGAATATGCCTAGAACTAAGAACTGCTAAAAATGCAAAGTTAAAGCAATAAAAATCCTGTGCAAATGCCAAAATGCTGAAGAGAAAGTAAAAATAATTCTAAATATAATAGAGTTATCAGGAAAAAAATCCCCTAGGATCTGGGCTGTTTTGTTATGAAATGGAATGATAAAACATTATAGAGTAGATAGGAAAGTCTACGTGAAAATGAAAATGGCATAGACAAACAGGTCTGTGGCAACAATTTAGGATATTTGTTATTCATGAATAAGAATCTCTGCACTCTGTTGGGAATAAGAAATTGATGTTTTCATAGCTACAATAAAACTGACCAAAAATATTTTATCAAATAATAACATGTGTAGTAGGTTTACAGAATGGGAGATTATAACCTTACAGCTTTATTGTTTTCTTATTTCTACATTCAATAGTAATTTATTGTATCTTATTCCTCTGGACTTGGTGATGTCTCCGATTAATGTTTGTGCATCCATTATTTATTTCATTACTACACTAATTTTGAAATATGTGAAGATTTTATCTCCCCCTCAGTTCCTTGAATGTTTTTCCTCCAATTATTGTTTTCCTTAGAATTTCATCTTTTGAATCCCACTCGTTGATCATCACCTCCCATTTCTCCAGATCATTACTTTGTTTTTTGATCTCCTGGAAAGTTAACCTATTGATCCCACCACATTTTTACACAATCTCGTCTACTTTATGTCCTCTTTTTTCTCCTTTTTCAAATTCAAAGTCATGGCCAATCATAACATGGACTACAGTATCATATAGGCCTAGATAATAGATACATTATCACACAGATTATTATTAGTGCGCCTTCTAGTTCAAACTTCCCAGTATTCTTTTTTTTTTTTTTTCTTTTTTGAGACGGAGTCTTGCTCTGTCACCCAGGTTGGAGTACAGTGGCGCTATCTTGGCTCACTGCAAACTCCACCTCCCGGGTTCGCGCCATTCTCCTGCCTCAGCCTCCCCAGCAGCTGGGACTACAGGCGCACACCGCCACACCCGGCTAAATTTTTTGCATTTTTAGTAGAGACTGGGTTTCACCGTGTTAGCCAGGATGGTCTCGAACTCCTGACCTCGTGATCCGACCGCCTCGGACTCCCAAAGTGCTGGGATTACAGGCGTGAGACATCGTGCCTGGCAAACTTTCCATTATTCTAAGCTTCTATGACTCAATTTCAATCAAGGAAAAATATGGTTTCAGAGTGATGATTTACCAGAAAGGAAAAGATCAAGACACTAAGAGAGCAACCCACCTGTGTTTATGACTGCAAGAGTCAGTACTTCTGTTTCCTAGAAAAAGACCAGTTTATAAGACAGACAGCTCTTACATTGCTTATATTCAGAGCACAATTGTTACCTCTAATTGTGGCCTTTATTTGGTCTAAATACACTTTTTTCAAAATCAAGTACTATAAAAACTATGAATTTTATATAATAAAATAACATATACAATATTTATCACTGCCTAAATTGTGCTTATTTTCATTGCACTAGAAAGCTATGTTATTTTCAAATATCTGATAGCAGCTTTAACATTGTGTAACTTTCAAACACAAATTTGGAACTCACAAATGAGAAGGCTAAAAGACAATTGATTCTCTAATTAGAGGATTCACATGGTATAAAACAGAGGTGACTTCTTCCTGTACCTTACATTCCAAATACTCGATAAAAGTGCTCAGTTCTGGGAGAGATGGAAGGTCGTAAGTTCATCTCACAGGGTTTTTCTTTTGTTAGTGCTGCCAGTCAAGGAACTTATTAATGTCAATCATCATGACAAATGTTAAAAACTTGAGCCCTGTCCAGATAGAACTAGCCATAGACCATCAGCTCAATTCACCAATGTACAAAACTTTTCAGTTTTCAGGGGTTAAAGTGTTTTTTTACTAATGTCTACAGAAATAGAAATCACATTTTGGTATCAAAATTAAAAATGGGCATTAGATGAATTTACTTATTAGCATTTAAAATTGGACCACAAATATTCAGCACAAGATTTATAATTTTTATTGTTTTTTACATTATCAAGTTTTTTCTCCTGCAGAGGGCATGGTTATCATCAATATCTGCCATAAACATGCATCTGTCATTTGTCTATCCATCTATCCATCTATCCTTTTATCCATCTATCTATCTATCTATCTATCTATCTATCTATCTATCTATCTATCTATCTGTCTATGCATTTATCCACCCATCTACCCATCAATCCACTCTTTCTTGGACACCTACCTACCGTGTGCCAAATACCCTCTTAGGTAAGAAAACAAAAATAAACCCTGCCTTCACAGAGCTATGGATTAGAGAGAGATGGAGGCTGACAAAAAAGACTTGGTAAAGTATAAAGCTGCAATTTTATCAAATACCTTGAAGTGGAAGTAGTCAAGGCTATGAAGGCAAATAACAAGATCTGAAGTCTGGGATGGATGGGATTCTAAAGGAAACATTACATGAGCAAATAACTGTCGATAGCTCACACTTGTTGAACATTTTCTAAGTGCCAGACACTTTGCTAAAGGCCTTACTATGTATCCAAGGATGGAAGGCTTGATGGATAGATGGGTGGATTAATGGATAGAGGGATGGATGAATGAAAGACACATGTTTATGGCTGTTATTGATGCAAGACCCCGACCCCCACCAGGAAAAAGAAACATAATAATGTAAAGCAAGCTATTATTGTCTTAAGTAGTAATTTATATATACTATTGATATTTTTATAATTGCTTTAATGTTATTATAATTTTTTAACATGCATTTTATTGTGTATATTTAAGTCATACAACATGATACCTGATGCATAGAGATAGTAAAAGTTTACTAAAGTGGGTCAAATTAACCTTCACCTCATCCTACAAGTTACCTTTTATTTTTGGTTTTGTGGCAAAATATCTTACTGAGTTACATGTGATAAATGTTGGGATTTCTGATGCTACAATATTTTATAAAAATCAGTTGGTAATATTATTACCAACTGAGAGATAAGGTATTACAGTTATTTTCTAAAGGTGCAATTGCAGATTTCAGTTCATCAAAATAGTATGAGTTGAACAAATGAATATTTACAAGCATGAGGAACTCATAAATGAGTAAACTAATGTACTTGGGACACAAATCTGGCATCTGGATGATACTGTTACACTAACAGAAAGAGGAAAAGAGTTTAGTACTAACATATGTAAGATTAATAACCACTTTTAATCTGGAAAGTTTGCCCAATAAACGTTTGAGTTATTTAACAGATGTGAAAGAACCTTGTTATCACTACTTGAAATAATGTCGCATATACTTTTTGGAATTGAACTAAAATGATCTTTGATGAGTCATAAAATACAGCAAAATCTGAAAGAACAAAATAATCCAGAAGTCTAGAAATGTTAAGTTTCAGCTTAAGTCTTGTTCCCACATTAGCATGCTGAGAAATAAGAAAGTAGGTGGAATGGTATATCTGAACGCTTATTAAAAAGGCTTTCTCTTGTACATATTCTGTTTTTTTTGTTTTGTTTTTTGTTTTTTTTTTTAAAGATGGGGTTTCACTCTGTCGCCCAGGCTGGAGTGTAGTGGTGCAATCTCGGCTCACTGCAACCTCCACCTCCTGGGTACAAGCAATTCTCCGGCCTCAGCCTCCCAAGTAGCTGGAAATATAGGCACACACAGCCACGCCCGCCTAATTTTTTGTATTTTAGTAGAGATGGGGTTTCACTGTGTAGCCCAGGCTGGTCTTGAACCACTGAGATCAGGCAATCCAGCCTCTTTGGCCTCCCAAACTGCTAGGATTAAAGGCGTGAGCCATCACGCCTGGCCTCTTGCAGATATTCTAATTTAGATATGCCTCTGGGTATAATCAATAAAGTAGATAGACATATTTTAGAAAGAGTATATACAATTATATATACACATTGAGAAAATCTTGCAATACGCAAACACCATAAAGGAAGACATTTCAAAATGCATCAGTCCTTGTAAAAATTCTGCAATGTACACAGCCATTATCTTTCTACATATATGGATCCCAGTTGTAATAAAACCTATGAAATAAAATAGAACATCCAGAAACCCAAGAATGTAAATAAATAGATATGGTTGTGGGAATAATGAAAATGTTTAATGAATGATGGGACAAATAATTATCCTAATGAGGGAAAATATACTTGCAAAATATACTAAAAAGTGATACTCAGACATATAATAATATAAATTGATAAGCTTTAAAAAACTTTATATAAAATATAATGATTGATATTGTTTGGCTGTATGTCCCCAACCCAATCTCATGTTGAATTGTGATCTTCATTATTGGAGGAGGGACCTGGTGGTAGGTGACTGTATCATGGGGGCAAATTTCCCCTTTGCTGTTCTCATGAGAGTTAGTGAGTTCTCACAAGATCTGGTTGTTTGAAAGTGTGTAGCATTCCCCCCTCCTCTCTCTCTTTCTCTCTCTCTATCTCTCTCTCTCTCCCTCCTGCTGGCCATGTGAAGAAGTGCTTGCTTTTCCTTCATGTTCCACTATGATTGTAAGTTTCCTGAGTCCTCCTCAGAAGGACAATTCTGTACAGCATGCAGAATTGTGAGTCAATTAAGCCTCCTTCTTTCATAAAATACCCAGTCTCAGATAGTTTTTTATAGCAGTGTGAAAATGGACTAATACAGAAAATTCATATCAAGAAATGGGGCATTGCTATAAAGATACCTGAAATTGTGGAAGCAGCTTTGGAACTGGGTGATAGGCAGAGGTTGGAACAGTTTGAAGGGCTCAGAAAAAACAGGGAGATGAGAGAATGTTAGGAATTCCCTAGAAACTTGATGAATGGTTGCAATTAAAATGCTGATAGTCGTATGGACAGTGATGTCCTGCATGAGATTGTCTCAGATGGAGATGAGGAACTTATTGGGAACTGGAGTAAAGGCGATTTTTGCTATGCTTTACCAAAGAGATTGGCAGCATTGTGCCCCTGCTGTAGAGATCGGTGGAACTTTAAACGTGAAAGAGATGATTTGGTGTATCTGGCAGAATAAATTTCTAAGCAGTAAAGCATTCAAACTGTAACCTGGCCACTTCTAATAGTGTTTGCTCATATATGTTTGCAAAGAGATGGTCTGAAATTGGTACTTATATTTAAAAGGGAAGCAGAGAATAAAAGTTTGAAAAAGTTGCACTTTACCATGTGGTAGAAAATAAAAACCCATATTCTGGGGAGAAATTCAACCAGCTTCAGAAATTTGCATAAGTAAAGAGTAGTCAAATATTTATAGCAACAAAAATCAGGAAAATGTCTCCAAGGCATTTCAGAGATCTTCAGAGTATCCCTTTTCATCACAGACCTGAAGGCTAAGGAGTGAAAAATTGTTTCATGGGCCACGCACAGAGCACTGCTGCTCTGTACAGCCTTGAGACATGGTGCCCGGTGTCCCAGAGTCTCTAACTCCAGCTGTGGCTAACAGGGGCCAAGGTACACCTTGAACCATTGCTTCAGACGTTGCAAGCTCCAAGAGTTGATGGCTTCCATGTGGTGTTAAGCCTGTGGTTGCACAGAGGGCAGGAGTTCAGGATTAGGAGCCTTCATCTAGATTTCAGAGGAAGTGTGGAAATGTCTGGACGTCCAGACAGAAGTCTGCTATGCGGTGGAGCCCTCATGGAGAAGCTCTATGAGGGCAGTGCAGAGAAGAAATGTGGGGTTAGAGTACTCACACAGAGTCCCTACCAGGGTATTGCCTAGTTTAGCTGTGAGAAGAGGTCCACTGTCCTCCACACCCCAGAATGGAAGATCCACTGACAGCTTATGTGATGTGCCTGGAAAAGCCACAGCCACTCAATGTCAGCCAGCAAAAGCAAGCATGGGGGCTGTACCTTGCAGAGCCACAGGGGCGGAGCTGCCCAATGCCGTGGAAGCCCACTCCTTGCATCAGTGTGCCTTGGATGTGAGACATAAAGCCAAAGGAGATTATTTTGAAGCTTTAAGATTTAATGACTGCCCTGATGAGTTTCAGAATTGTATGGGGCCTTTAGCCACTTTGTTTTGGCCAATTTCTTCCATTTGGAACAGAAACATTTACCCAATGCGTGTACATTCTTATGTCTTGGAAAAAACTAACTTGTTTTTGATTTTACAGAATAATAGGTGGAAAGGGCTTACCTTGTCTCAGATGAGAATTTGGACTTGAACTTTTTTTGTAGTTATTTTTAACTTTAATTTTAAGTATAGAGGTAGATTTGCAGGATGTGCAGGTTTGTTACATATGTAAACATGTATCATTAGGGTTTGTTGTACAGATTACTTCTTCACCAAGGTGTTAAGCCTAATATCCATTAGTTAATTTTTCTGACCTTCTACCTTCTCTCATCCTTCACCCCCTGATAGGCCTCAGTGTGTGCTGTTCCACTCCCTGTGTCCATGTGTTCTTATCATTTAGATCCCACTTTTCTTCTTCTTCTTCTTCTTCTTCTTCTTCTTCTTCTTCTTCTTCTTCTTCTTCTTCTTCTTCTTCTTATTATTATTATTATTATTTGAGACGGAGTCTCCCTCTGTCACCCAGGCTGGAGTGCAGTGACTCCATCTTGGCTCACTGCAAGCTCTGCCTCCCAGGTTCACACCATTCTCCTGCCTCAGTCTCCCGAGTAGCTGGGACTACAGGTGCTTGCCACCACACCCATCTAACTTTTTTGTATATTTAGTAGAGACGGGGTTTCACAATGTTAGCCAGAATGGTCTCAATCTCCTGACCTTGTGATCCTCCTGCCTCAGCCTCCCAAAGTGCTGGAATTACAGGTGTGAGCCACCATGCCTGGCCCCATTTAGCTCCCACTTATAACTGAGAACATGTGAAATTTGGCTTTCTGCTCCTGCATTAGTTTGCTAAAAATAATGGCCTCCTGCCTCATCTATGTTCCTGCAAAAAACATGATCTCATTTCCTTTTATGGCTATATAGTATTCCATGGTATATGTGTACCACATTTTCTTTATTCAGTCTATCATTGATGGGCATTTGGGTTGATTCCATATTTTGTTATTGTGAATAGTGTTGCAGTGAACATCTGCATTCATGTGTCTTTATAACAGAATGATTTATAATCTTTTGGTTATATACCCAGTAATGAGAATGCTGGCTTGAATGGTATTTCTGTTTTCAGGTCTTTGAGGAATTGTCACACTGCCTTCCACAATTTACAGATTTACACTGTAAATTACAGTGTGTAAACCTAATTTACACTCCCACTAACCAGGTATAAGTGTTCTCTTTTCTCAACAACCTTACCAGCATCTGTTATTTTTTGACTTTTTGATAATAGCCATTCTGACTGTTATGAGATGGTATCATAATGTGATTTTGATTTGCCTTTCTCTAATGATCAGTAGTATTGAAATTTTATTATTTGCTTTTTGGTCACAAATGTGTCTTCTTTTTAAAAGTGTCTGTGAATGTCTTTTGCCCACTTTTTAATGGGGTAGTTGTCTTATCCTGTAAATTTGTTTAAGTTTCTTATAGATACTTAAACAAATAGATACTTGGACTTCTCAGTTAATGCCAGAATGGGTTAAGTCTTTGGAGGATTGTTGGTGTGACATGATTGTGTTTTGTAATGTGAGGACATGAGATTTGGGAGTGGCCAGGGGTGGAATGATGAGGGTTGGCTCTGTGTCCCCACCCAAGTCTCATGTTAAATCATCAGGTTGGAGGAGGCGCCTGGTAGGAGGTGACTGGATCATGGATGTAAATATCCCCCTTGCTGTTCTCATGATAGCAAGTAAGTTCCCAGAATATCTGGTTGTTTGAAAGTGTGTAGCACTTCCCTCTTCCCACGCTCACTTGTTCTCTCTCTCTCTTGCTTGCTCTTTCTCTCTTGCTTGTCATGTGAAGATGTGCTTGCTTCCTCTTCATGTTCTGCCATGATTTTAAGTTTCCTGAGGCCTCCCCAGAAGAAGAAGCCTGCAGAATTGTGAGCCAATTAAACCTATTTTCTTTATAAATTTTCTACTCTCAGGTAGTTTCTTTACTGCAGTGCAAGAATGGAGTAATACCATGATATTTTTATGTAATCACTGTAAGCTTTTTTAAACAATAGCCATGGCCAATATTGTAGAGCTTTTTAAATTCTTGTTATTGTTTAAATTTAATTTAATTCAAATTTTTCAAATGTGGGATGATGTTATCTGTACTGCTAATGACATGGATTTTCCATTCTTGAATTTTTATGTTTAATTCATCTTTTAATTATTGTGAAATGTACATGAAGAATTTTTAATTAAAGTGTGTGTGAAGCAGGTTCACTGGTTACCAACCTGTTTGAGTCTGGTGAGTCAGAACACTTCCTCTACAACAAGTGACATGAAGTAGATTGATTACTCACAAATAGGCACAAGGGACAACAAAAGATTAGAATTCATTACCAGCCAGCTCCTCAAGGCTCAGGAAAGCTGCTTGGCATAGACAGAGACTGTCTGTGCGTGCAGTACTTGCACCACAGCTTAGGGACTCTGAAAAGCAGTGTGCCCTGGGTTTTATATCTGAAGGTTGAGACAGTGCACTGGGCTGCAATGTTGAAAGGCATGGTGTTACACAGGACACTGGAGCAGAGCTGGAGCTGTTTCAACAGTCCCGCTCTAGCTCAGGATGCTACACTCCCAGAGCATTCTGCAATGTTATCCTTGAAAACTGCAAGTGAAAAAGTGGGGAGAACTGAGTTGGTGCAAGTCCATGCAGATAACTAACCTGCAGTGTTTTTAAGCTTTTGTCACTGAATATTTTATGTTGCCTTATAGATGATTGACAATTTAACTTTAAAGAAGATTATTTCATTACAACTCCATCCTACAAAGCTTTATATAAGTTTACTTATATAGTTTACAATTCTGAGGAGATGTCATTGTACAGAATTTTTTAAGCATTACTCTTCCTTTTTTATTTCATTTTTTTGATGTTCTACCTAGGTATAATTGGGCATTATCTTTGAAATTTGAGAATAATATACCCTCTCTCTATTTCTAGAGAGCGGGTATATTATTTCTCTAGCTCTTGATATTATTTGCTAAAAATTGATAGATACTGACTGTGACTTTGGGGAGGGCAGAGGGAAGAGGAGACAAGAAGAGAGGGAAGAGGAGACAAGGAGAAAGGGAAGAGAATGCAGTTGCAGGGTAACAGACATGAAACACTGCTAGCATTGAGATATTGGAAGGGAATCACCACCAGAGCCAAGGGATGAGATGGCCTCTAGACACTAAAAGGCAACAAACAGACAAAGAACAACAAAAGCACAGACTTTTGCCTAGAGCCACCATAAAGGAATATAGCTAAGCCAACACCTTGATTTGAGCCAGGTGAGACTGGTGCCTGACTTCTTAACCTCCAACACTGTAAAATAATAACTTTGTTTTGTCTAAATTGCTAAATTTATGTTACTTTGTTACAGGCATGCTAGAGAACTGACATAATATAAGGTGTTTTTCCAGTGTTACCTACAGTGTCTTGCCCTCTGGGTTCTAGCTGACTGTGGCCTATAAGGAGCACCACCAGCAAGACCTAGCGTGCCAGCAGGAAGGGCCAACAGCTATTTATTTCATGAGTTTCCACCCAGAGGACTTGGTTGGAAAGTGACTGGGTTTTTGTTGTTGTTGTTTATTTGTTTATTTTTTCTCCATATTAGGAAAGTGCTTTCATTAGATAGTCTTTTCTTATAGCTTCTGCTGGCTTCAGGCAATTGTTACCTACCTTTCCCTATCAGACCTGGAGCAGTTAAAGGCTTTTCCCTTGTCCTTAGGTTATGACTCCCCTTTTGCTTTCCTGACCATACCTATACCTTTGTAACTACTTCTTTTATTAGATACTCTCCAATTACCTCTTGTATTTTCCATCTGTTGACTGCCAGAATGCTACTAATACGCAATACACAATAATGAAGAAAGTAATAGAATCTACCTTTTCAGAAGTCTTCATATCTCAAAATAGTGATGATGGTATTGCTCAGTTAGCTTTCGTAAGAGGATTCTGGTTGCACCATCTATTATATTATAACACTGGTTTGAATATTACTTATAGTTTATTACCGTTGTTGATCAATTATTTCTGTTGTTAGTCTATTTTCTACTTTTTCAGAGAATATATAGCTTATTTTAAATCTCCTACTTTAAAAAATGGAGGAATATTGGTTGTGAATTTATAGAAGTGTATGTAATAAATATAGCAAATCAATGCCCTTTTATAATAAGATATATATCTATATTTTATGAAAAATAATTAACTTAATAGAAAAATATAACTATCTATAAAAATAAATCTATTTAGATCACATTTTTATCAGCTTATTCCTAGCAATTATATTTTATTGTGATGTTTAAGATTATTTATGTCATGAAGTATATTAGGATTCTCTAGAAAAATAGAAATAATAGGAGATATATATTTATATATGAATTTATTAAATATTAACTTACATGACCACAAGGTCCCAAAATAGGCTGTCTGCAAGCTGAAGAGCAAAGAGAGCCAGTCCGAGTTCCAAAACTGAAGAACTTGGAGTCCAATGTTCAAGGGCAGGAAGCATCCAGCATGAAAGAAAGATGTAGGCTGGGAAGCTAGGTCAGTCTAGCCTTTTCACAATTTTCTGCCTGGTTTGTATTTGCTGGAAGCTGATTAAATGGCGCCCACCCAGATTAAGGGTGGGTCTACCTTCCCCAGCCCACTGACTCAAATGTTAATCTCCTTTGGCAACACCCTCCCAGACACACCCAGGATCAATACTTTGCATCCTTCAATCCAATCAAACTGACACTCAGTATTAACCATCACAAGCTCACCCCTTGTCAACTTGAACTCATACACATCTTTTAAGATCATATATAATCTTCAAATAAAGACAATGGTAAGGTCATAATTATGCCTAACATAATACAACTATCCTTCCTACAACCAGAAAAGCACCAGTCTCCAACCCAAATGCTATTACATAAAGTTAACAATACTTAAATGCTGATATGAAGTCAATAAACTTTATGTCACATGATAAAAGAAAAATAAAATAAAATGAAGATATTTTCTTAGCACAAGTGTATACATGTACAAACGTTTTTAACAAAAGAAGGAGGAAATATTCTTGATAATTAACAGTCCTCGTTTCTGCAACTGGTCACATGATTGTAGCTGGTATTGATGGCTACCTTCTTCTACTACCCATTCTGTATTCCTTTTGCTTTCAGCAAGAACCTCAGCAGGTCGTGTTTTTGTTTTTTTTTTTTTTCTTGTTTTTGTTTTTGTTTTTGTTTTTTCCTGGTGGAGTTACGCAAACCTTCACTCCTGAAGGGTGTGGGCCATTTATATTCCTGCCTGGTTTGGGCTAATGTAGTTTCCCATTGACCTTAATCTCAGTGAATGGTAATACTAAGAGATGCCCTAATGGATCTCCTATAATCCCTGCATACTCTTCCTTGTCTCTATTGTGGAGAAGTAGACTGATTTCATCTTGATAGTCTGGGTCAATCACCCAGGCCAACACTGAGACTCCCTTCTTAGTCTATTGACATAAAGGTAGGAAAAACCCAAAGTATCCAGGTGGCAATTTTTTTTTTTTTTAAGACGCATTCTTGCTCTGTCGCCCAGGCTGGAGTGCAGTGGTGTGATCTCGGCTCACTGCAAGCTCAGGTGGCAATCTTAACTTCCAGTTTAATGGAATCATTGTTGTGTCTCCTGGTGGCAGTGTTCCTCCCTCTGGAACTAAAACCTCTAAGCCAGCGGAATGTAATGTTGCAGGAACAGGAAGCAAAAATTTTGTTAGTGGATCACTGGGGGGGGGGATGATGAGTAGTGCCACTTCCACTTTAACCTCTTGAATCCCGGACCCGTGAATCCTGGCTATGGGAGAAAGAGTACCATATATTGGATACTTATTCAGAGTATACATGGCCTTCTGGAGAACTTTTTCCCAGCCCTAAAAAGTACTGTCACCTAGTTGGCATTGTAATTGTGACTTCAAAAGGCCATTCCATCATTCTATCAATCCAGCTACTTCAGGATGATGGGGAACATGGCAATTCCATGAATTCCATGAGCATGAGCCCCTGAATGACCAGTGAATTCCATGAGCATGAGCCCAATGCTGCTCTTCTTTAGCAGTAAAGTGAGTGTCATGGTCAGAGGCAATGCTGTGTGGATAAAGCATTCCATGAGTCCATGGATAGTAGTCTTGGCAGAAGCACTGGGTGAAAGATAGGCAACCCCATATCTGGAGTAAGTGTCTATTCCAGTGACGACAATCCTCTGCCCTTTCCATGATAGAAGAGGTCCAATATAATTAACCTGCCACCAGGCAGCTGGCTGATCACCCTAATGAATGGTGCCATAGTGACAGCTCAGTGTTGGTCTCTGCTGCTGGCTAATTGGACACTCAGCTGTGGCCGTAGCCAGGTTAGCCTTGGTTAGTGGAAGTTCATGTTTCTAAGAGCATGTGTAACCTCCATCCCTTTCACCATAGCCACTTTTTTCATGAGCCTGTTGGGCAATGATAGGAGAGGCTGGAGAAAGAGGCCGAGTGGTGCCCACAGAGTGTAGGTCATCCTATCCATTTGATTATTAAAATCCTCCTCTGCTGGGGTCACCCATTGGTGAGCACTCACAAGGGATACAAATATCTTCACAGTTTTTTACCACTCAGAAAAGTCCATCCATATATTTCTTCCCTAAATGTCTTTGTCACCAATTTTCCAATCATGCTTCTTCCAAGTCCCTGACCATCCAAACAAACCATTGGCTGCATCCCATGAATCAGTAGATAGACACATATCTGGCCATTTCTCTTTCCATGCAAAGTGCACAATCAGATGCACTGCTCAAAGTTCTGCTGACTGGAAAGATATTTTTTCACTGCTGCCCTTCATGGATGTCCTAGGAAGGGGCTGTGGTGGTGCAGCTGTCTACTTTCAGTTGGTTCCTGCATATCCTGCAGAACCGTCTGTGAACAAGGCCCTAGTTTTCTCTTCCTCTTTCTCTGATCAAAGAAAACTCCCCATGATGCCATCGGTAAAGGCTGGGGGAGAAAAGGCAGGGTGGCAGGTGTGGAGACCATGGGCATTTGAGACACTTCCTCATGTAATTTACTTTTGCCTTTAGGACCTGCTTCAGACCAGTCACGTATATACCACTTCCATTTCATAATAGAATGCTGCTGTGCATGACATACTTTATGGCTAGATGGGTAAGAAAGCACCCAGTTCATGATAGGCCCTTCTGGTTGCATGGTGACTTGATGACCCATAGTCAAATGTTCAGTTTCTACCAAAGCCCAATAACAGGCCAAGAGCTGTCTCTCAAAAGGAAGAGTTACTTGCAGAAGACAGCAGGGCTTGCTCAAAATTCCTAGAGACCTCCACTGTGATTAACCTATACAGGCCTGACAGAGGCTCCAAACAGCATTTCTCCCTGCCTCTGACAAATTAAGCACCATTGGATGTGCTGGGTCCAATCGTAGAGTGGTACAGCAAGTAGTAAATCAGCTTTCACAGCATCCTGGAACTGTTGAAGAGCCTTATCCTGCTCTGAACACACTCAAAACTGGCAGCCTTTTGAGTCACTTGATAAATATGCCAGAGTAACACACCCAAATGAAGAATGTGCAGCCTCCAAAATCCAAATAGGCCCACTAGTTGGTGTTCCTTTCTTTGGCTGTAGGAGGGGCCAAATGCAGCAACTTATCATCCACCTTAGGAGGAATATCTCGACAGACCCCACAGCACTGGAATCCTAGAAGTTGTACTGAGGTAGAAAGTCCCTGAATTTTAGTCAGATTTATCTTGCATCCTCTGGCACACAAATGTCTCATCAATAAGTTCAGTGTGTTTTCTACTCCTTGCTCACTGGCTCCAATCACCATAATGTCATCAGTGTTGTGGACCAGTGTGATATCTTGCAGAAGCAAAAAGCAACCAAGGTCTCTCTGAATAAGATTATGACACAAAGCTGGAGAGTTGATATACCCCTGAGGTAGGAGAGCACAGGTACATTGGCAGTCTTTCCAGCTGAAGGCAAATTACTTCTGGTGGGTCTTATGGACAGAAATGGAGAAAAAGGCATTTGCCCAGTCAATGACTGCATACCAGCTGCCAGCAGATGTGTTAATTTGCTCAAGCAATAAAACCACATCTGATAGACCAGCTGCAATTGGAGTCACCACTTGGTTAAGCTGTCAGTAATCCACTGTAATTCCCAAGATCCATCTGTCTTCTGCACAACCCAAATGGGAGAGTTAAACATGGATATGGTAGAAATCACCACCCCTGCATCTTTGATGGTGGCACTAATCTGAAATTCCTCCTGGGATGAAATATTGTTTTTGATTTACAGTTTTTCTAGGTAAAGGCAGCTCTAATGGTTTCCATTTGGTCTTTTCCACCATAATAGCCCTCACCTTACCACTCAGGGAGCTAATGTGGTGGTTCTGCCAGCTGCTAAGTATGTCTATGCCAATTGTGCATTCTGGCACTGGGGAAATGACCACACAATGAGTCTGGGGATCCACTGGACCCATTGTAAGTTGGACCTGAGCTAAAACTCCATTAATTTCTTGGCCTCCCTAAGCCCCTACTGTAACTGGAGGACCACAATGATGTTTTGAGTCCCCTGGAATCAACATCAGCTCAGAGCCAGTGTCCAGTAGTCCCCAAATGCCTGATTATTTATCTTTCTCCAATACGCAGTCACCCTGGTAAAAAGCCACAGTTCTCTTTGGGGAAGGATGGGAGAAAGTTTCACTGCATAAATTGTCCCATAATGTAGTGGGGTCCTTACTGAAAGGGACATGGCCTTCCCTTCATTCAAGAGGTTCTGGGTCTCTAAACTGGCTGAAGTCTGGAAATTAATTGAGGGGCTGTGATTCTCTGCTTTTGTAATTCAAATTTGTCTTTTGTCCATTTGACATAGAAGTTTTCTGCTTGTATAAATTAAGCAGAAATGCAGTAGGTTTCCTATCAATTTCACTTCTAGTAACACTGTGATTAATTAGCCAATGCCAGAGCTCTACATAAGTCAGACTAGTCTGATTGCTGCTTTGCCTCTTCTGTCCATTAGGGTAGCTACACCCACCTTGTCTTTGATGGTTTAATGCTGCCACATGGCCCCTGCCACTGTGGGATCCAATTATTCCTATTGTATTTAAATTTTGTAGTTGAGCGACTGCTGTTTCCACTGTAAGATCAGACATACAGAGAAGAGCAATTACAGGGCTCTTCAAAGATCCAGGTGCTGCCCTAACAAATTTATTTCACAAGGCATTGGTCAAGAGTGTATCTTCTGGACCCTCATAGCTGGGATGAGTAGGTCTAAAATGACTAATTCACTCCAACATCCCAATCTCCCTAAGCCTTCAGATCTCTTCCTCTACATGAAACTCAGGGAGATCAGCATTTCCAGCTAGCTCATAGTGGGCCATCTCTTAATCCATATTTCAGATAACCAAGTAAATAAACTATTAGAACCTTTTTAAACTCAAGCTGCAACATTAAATGCAGACTCCCTACTTAGAGGGCCCAAATCAATAAATTCAGCATGATCCAGCTCTATGCTCCTTCCTTCATTATACCACACACTTCATATCCATTCTCATGCCAGTTATGCAGATTTGTGTTTATATAAACTGGAAAACTCAAGCAGTTATTTTTTAGTGTAGCACATCTCATGGGTCACACTCTGAACCTCACCTCTAAGGGCCCACTGGCACTTTAGTCTAGTTATAGGTATAGAAGCAAACAGGTGTTGGGGATGGCTCCTGAAGAGAATAAACATTATCTTGCCTGGCAACTGCTTTAGGGGAGGCCATCAGTGTTGCCTCAGGCAGCACAGGGTTTATCTCCTCAGACAAAGGTGAAGAGACTGATGGCAGCATGGGGCGGGGATGGGATATTGCCACTACTGGGGATGGGGAAGTTTTTTCTTCTGGCAAAATAAAAAAAAAAAGTTTTATTAGACTTTACAAACTCAGAGTCCATAGCTTCATCAGGGTCCTCCCACACATCCCCTTTCCAAGTTGCAGGGTCCTATTCTTCGATCAATACCCTCGCTTAACAGTAGACACATGGTGAGGCTGTGCATGCACCTTTTGTTGCAGGTCAGCCACTTGCATGATAAGAGCTGGTGTCTGTTTTTCCACAATTTCAGCTCTTTTTCTGCAGGAGATAAGACTCTCACTCAGGGTAATCTTAGCAGATTTGAGGCTCAGTATCCGCTTCTGAACCTGAGAGATAGAATCCCTGAGTTCATCATTTTCTTTCATAATTTTGTTCACTGAACTTAGGAGCAACCAACAGGCTTCATTATGTTTTTTGATTCTCCACATATGGTCAAAGATATTAGGTATAGAGTTCCTAAACTCCTTGCCTTTCATGAGCAGAGAATCAGGAGTGTCAAATTCATTTATTTTGTATAACTCTTTAAACAGTTCACACAAAGGACTATCATTGTTCTCCATACTATTAGAAGTACAGTGCTTAGCATTTTTGGGTCCAATCCTATTAAGCAGCCAACTCCATAAACCCCCAAACCAGTGAAAGCCCCCCATCCTTAATATTCTGTTCCTCTAGAACCACTCCTTATACTTAAATCTGTATTAGTCTGGATTCCCAGAGACATGGCACTAATACGATAGACATATATGTATATACACACACATATATACGTATGTGTGTGTGTATGTATACATATATGTATATATACATATGTGTGTGTGTGTGTGTATATATATATATATATATATATAAAGGGGAGTTTATTAAATATTAACTTACACTATCACAAGGTCCCACAATAGGCCATTGTCAAGCTTAGGAGCAAGGAGAGCCAGTCTGAGTCCCAAAACTGAAGAACTTGGAGTCTAACATTTGAAGGCTGGAAGCATCCAGCACGGGAAAAAGATGTAGGCTGGGAGGCTAGGCCAGTCTAGCCTTTTCACAATTTTCTGCCTGCTTTATATTCACTGTGAGCTAATTAGATGATGTCCACCCAGATTAAGGGTGGGTCTGCCTTCCCCACCCCACTGACTCAAATGATAATCTCCTTTGGCAACACCCTCACAGACATACCCAGGATCAATACTTTGCATCCTTCAATCCAGTCAGGTTGACAGTCAGCATTAACCATCACATGAAGTTTTCTACTTATTACTAGAACTTAATAAAACTCTGTTTATTTACTTAATTAACACTCTGTATATAGTTCATATTAGCTGCAATGTTTTTCACTTGATTTTCAAAGTCTCTTATTCTTTCTTATGTTTGCTTTGTTAGTATTTTATTCTAGTTGCTTTAGCTAATTCATTTATTTTAACCAATCAATACAAATAAGTTTGAGGTAATTCTTTTGAAAATTTATCACCTTGCTTATGTTCATTATTTTCATTATATATTTTTTTAAAACGTATCATTATTAAATTTTTAAAAATGTAATAAAAGATCATAAAATATCTGGATTTTAAAAACTCTATTATATAATGCAATATATATCATATATGCAATATATATGTTTTTCATACATGCATTTCATTTTTTCTTTCTTCAGTTGTCTATAAAAGTGTCTCAACTTTGCCTTCCACATTAATCTTCAATTATTCTATACACATATTTTATTTTAAATTTGTCAATAATATTTTACATTCTTCCTAGTGCTTATTTATACTGTTGAGTTACCTGTCATCTAATTATTTTACTTCAGTTAAACTCTACTTATTTATATTTGTATGTCCATTTTCATTGATGTTACATTTTTATACATTATATTTTACCGCAGATTTGAAAACTTTTCTGAAAACTTCTCAATCTCTACATAAAACAGTTTTATTAAAAGCTTTTAATCTATCCTTTGTAGTAAAATTATTCATGGTCTACTTTCTCTTGTAATTATAACATGCTCAGAGTTCTGGGGTAGGTAGGTAAAAGCTGGAAGAAGGAAGGGAAGAGAGGCTTTGAGAATTTCCTGGTTAAAATAAAATGCCCCTAATGCACCCTCACAGAGTGTATTCCATGATTACTTATATTTGTGTAACTTGAGGGTGTTCAAATTGCTCAAATGGCAAACTTTCCAATGAGATCTACCCTACCCATCGAATTTTTTACTGCAACATTTGCCTCCCTGACTTTCCCAGGTCCATGTTACCCTTTTATCCTGTCTTTGTTTTTATTTCATAACCGTTATTAACTTTTATACATTTATAACTTGTTTTCTTTGTTTCTTATAGTTTCTGCCTTACCTTCCACTAGAATGTAGCCTCCATGAGGGTAGGAAATGATCAGATTTGTTTCTGTGACTAAGTATGTACTCAATAAATATTTTTAATTAAAATAAATATAATTCTGAAATCTACTACAGACTGGAAATAAAATTCTGGATATGGATTAGGGAAATCTGCATTTTACATAAGTTCTCCTCATTGGTTCTTATGCACAATAAAAGTTGGAAATTTTTGTATCTTAAAATGAAATAAATGGGTGGAGCTCAAGTACATGCATTTTGAAAAGCTACCTTGGTGACTTTGTATATTCTATTTTCTTTCCCCCATCAGACTGGTAGATTTTCAATAGTGCACTTCTTTTGATCCACGATAAAATCTACTCATAAGGTCATGCTTGTTTTCTGGCATTTGAACGATGGTGCTTTCTGCTGAAACAGCATTCTAAGATAATAGGGTTATTCCTGCCTCTGCCTTTTCCTAGATCACTTATCTTGGTCTACTAATAACAGGGCATCCATCAACAAAGAAACACCACCATCTTTCATGTTCTGTTATTAATTGGACTCTCTGGACTATTGTTATCTCTGGTACTCTATAAAAGAAAATTTTATAGTGCCTACTGGTGGGACTAAATATCTTTTTACCTACCTACCTATAGGTAATTTGTACTCCTTCCTCCAAGAGGCAAATTATAGGTGGTACACGTTTTTTTTCAGATTAGCTTTGTTCATCATCTTAATGAGATTTTCCAATAATTATATGTATAGTTTGGCTTTAAAGGTTTAAATGTTCAGTTTTCTTTTTGACTTCATGGAAATTTTAATGAGCAGTTGGGAAAGACTAATTAATAGGTATGGCTATCAGATGCCATGTGAAACCAGACATTTTTCTTGATATACTGGACCTGTCTTCATATCACATAAGGAATTGAAGTATATGATATTTCAAAATACTTTGGGATCAATATATGATACCAGTATTATTAAACAGAGATATTTAATTTGAGCTTGATGAGATAGAGTAACTATCAAAAACAATGCCCAAAATCTCATGTAAAGTTGCTAATATTCTGAAAACTTTCATTGTTATGGACAGAATTTTAAAAAGTGAAAGATGGACAGGTGTATTGGTGACTATCATGTTTCACAATGTTTTTGATATTTTGATTTAATTATACAGTTATAGAAATCTTATAAGCATATACATAAAAACCTTAAGTATTCATTTTATCAATAAAATTTAATTCAAATAAGTATCTCTAACAGACCTACTGTGAGCTAGATAATGTGCTACATACTGTGAAAGCTATAATAAATGAAACTTGAAGTAGAAATCTAATACAGGAAACACACACAAGCAAATATATTCATGGCAATGTGATAAGTACAAGAAAAGGCATATAAATTTTTGAGGAGTGTTACAAAAGAAGGAGCCATCAATTCTGATTCAATACATCTTACACAGATTCAGAGAGGAGAGAATACTTAGGTTCAGGGAGTGTAAGTGAAATAAGTAAAATGAGCTAACACATGATGCTATCTAGTGCCAGAGCTGGAAATAGTACAGGAACACCAAGACTCCTAAGTCAATGTCCTTACTACATAAAACAAACTCTTTATCATTTCCTTCTGAATTTTTTATTATTTTGTTTTTATAGCTCAAACCTAGATTATTTGAGAAATTATATTAAATCACAGGAAATAATTATGTAAATACTTGATTCTTTAATATAAATATGAAAATATAATAAGATATGTCTATGGTTAGCAATGTATAAAATATTTAAAACTGGTATCTATTTTAGAGCAATTCCTCAGAGAACTTTGAACTGTGGATTTGAATTATTATAACAGGTTTTTGCAAAGTTATAGAAACTTCTTACAAACTTTTATCTTCCAAAGTTTTGTTAAGTACAATAATTATAACAGTGTAATTATATTGATATGGTTTGGCTCTGTGTCCCCACCCAAATCTGATCTTGAATTGTAATCCCCATAATCCCCACATGTCAAGGAAGGGATCTTGAGAGAGGTGATTGGATCATGGGGGTGGTTCCCCCATGAGGTTCTCGTGATAGTGAGTAAGTTCTCATGGGATCTAACGGTTTTATAAGTGTCTGGCATTTCCCCTGCTTGCAGTTCTTTCTCTCCTGCCTCCTTGTGAATAAGGTGCCTGTTTCCTCTTCTGCCATGATTGTAAGTTTCCTGAGGCCTCCCAAGCCATGTAGAAGTGTGAGTCCATTAAACCTCCTTCCTGGCCGGGGGGCAGTGGCTCACGCCTGTAATCCCAGCACTTTGGGAGGCCGCGGCGGGTGGATCACAAGGTCAGGAAATCGAGACCATCCTGGCTAACACTGTGAAAACCCGTCCCTACTAAAAACACAAAAAATTAGCCGGGCGTGCTGGTGGGGTGGTGGGCACCTGTAGTCCCAGCTACTTCTGAGGCTGAGGCAGGAGAATGGCCTGAACCTGGGAGGTGGAGCTTGCAGTGACCCAAGATCTCGCCACTGCACTCCAGCCTGGGCGACAGAGCGAAACTCTGTCAAAAACAAACAAACAAACAAACAAACAAACAAAAACCCCACCTCTTTCCTTTATGAATTACCAAGTCTCAGGAAAGTTCTTTATAGCAGGGTGAGAACAGACTAATACAGTAAGTTGGTACTGCAGAGATTGGGGTACTGCTGTAAAGATACCCGAAAATGTGGAAACAACTTTGAAACTGGTAACAGGCAAAGGTGGGAACAGTTTGGAGGGTTCAGAAGAAGACAGAAAAATGTGGAAAAGTTTGGAATTTTCTAGAGACTTGTTGAGTGGTTTTGACCAAAATGCTGATAGTGATTTGAACAATGATGTTCAGACTGAGGTGGTCTCAAGTGGAGATGAGGAATTTATTGGGAACCGGAGTAAAGGTCACCCATACCATGCTTTAGCAAAGAAACTGGTGGCATTTTTCCCCCTCCTCTAGAGCTCTGTGGACCTTTGAGTTGGAGAGAGATGATTTACGGTATTTGGTGGAAGACATTTCTAAGCAGCAAAGCATTCAAGATGTGACCTCAGTAATTCTGAAAGCATTCAGTTTTATGCATTCAAAAAGATGGTTTGAAATTGGAACTTATGTTTAAAAGGGAAGCAGAGCATAAAAGTTCAGAAAATTTGCTGCCCTACCATGTGGTAGAAAAGAAAAACTCATTTTCTGGAGAGATATTCAAGCCAGCTGCAGAAATTTGCATAAGTAACAAGGAGCTGCATGTGTATTACCAAGGCAATGAGGAAAATGTCTCCAGGGAATTTCACAGCTCTTGGTAGCACCCTCTCTCATCAGGCCTGGAAGCCTAGTAGGATAGTTTTGTGGTCTGGGCCTAGGGCCCTGATGCTCTGTGGAGCCTCAGGACATGGGGGCTTCTGTCCCAACCACTTCAGCTCCATTCATGGCAAAAAGGGGTCAAGGTACAGCTCAGACTATGAATTCAGAGGGTGCAAGCCCCAAGCCTTGGCAGCTTCCACATGGTGTTGGGTGTGTGGATGCACAGAAGTCAAGAATTGAGGTTTGGGAACCTCCACCTAGATTTCAGACGATGTAGGGACACAAGGAAGGCAGAAGTCAGCTGCATGGGCGGAATCCTCATGGAGAACCTCTGCTAGGACAGTGCCGAAGGGAAATGTGGGGTTGGAGCCCCCACAGAGTCCCCACTGGGGTATTTCCTAATGGACCTGTCAGAAGAGGACCACTGTCATCCACACCACAAAATGTTAGGTCCATTGACAGCTTGCACCACGTGCCTGGAAAAGCCACAGACACTCATCACCAGCCTGGGAAGGAGCTGCCCAAGGCTGTAGGTACCAGCCTTTTGCATCGGTGTGCCCTGGATGTGAGACATGGAGTCAAAGGAGATCATTTTAGAGCTTTAATATTTAATGACTGCCCCACTGGATTTCAGACTTGCATGGGGCTTGTAGCCCCTTGGTTTGGGCCAGTTTCTCCCGTTTGAAATGGGAACATTTATTTACCGCCTACACCCACATTGTATCTTGGAAGGAACTAACTTGCTTTTGATTTTACAGGCTCCTAGGCAGAAGCAATTTGCCTTGCTTCAGATGATACTTTGGACTGAGGACTTTTGAGTTAATGCGAAAATGAGTTAAAATCTTGGAGGACTGTTAGGCAGTCATGATTGGTTCTGAAAGGTGAAAAGACATGGATTTGAGATGGTTCAAGGGGGAAGGGTATGGTTTGGCTGTGTCCCCACCAAAATCTCATCTCAAAATGTAATCCTCATAATCTCCATGTGTCAAGGGAAGGACCTCCTGGGAGTTGATTGAATCATGCGGTTTCCCCATGCTATTCTCGTGGTAGTAAGTGAGTTCCCACAAGATCTGATGGCTTTATAAGCATCTGGCATTTCCCCTGCTTGCACTTCTTTCTCTCCTGCTGCCTTATGAAGAAGATGCCTGCTTTCCCTTCCACTGTGATTATAAGTTTCCTGAAGCCACCCCAGCCATGCAGACCTGTTTGTCAATGAAACCTACTTCCTTTATAAATTACCCGGTCTCAGGGAAGTTCTTTATAGCAGTGTGAGAGTGGACTAACACATCCATCTTTAGTGATACTGTTACTTGGTACTTAGTAGCATAGCGCAGGGCTTGCAGCTTAGAGTTGAAAAAAATAGTTCAAGAACTATTCCTGTATATTTATATCTAAAAATTAGCTGTGTTCAAAAAACTACATAATAATAATAGAATAAATTAATGTAGGGAGTTTCAATAATATCAAAAATCAATTGGCTTGTTTTAAAAGACACTCAAATAGAGTAATACATGCAACATTGCATTGTACCTAAAGCACTTCATTTTGGGTATTGATCAATTAAATTTTCATGCATATTTTCCATGAACAATGACAGAGTTTTATTAATGGTTATAAAACTCTATTTGGGGTAAATAAGTCACATAGATGGGGGGCATTGTCCTGGGCACCATAATCCAGAATATTATCTTGCAGATACGTTTTGTGGTCTGGAATATGCATTTTATATTTTTCACCAAATAATTTTTATTCAGATGGCAATATATTACTCCATAGTACTTATAATTAAGTTAACCCCCCTTGTTATGCATACAAGACACTTTTGTGAGTCTCTCGTATAAGAGTGTATAATAGTGGCAATCCTGCCTCTATTTTTTTCTGTGGTGGTGCTAACTTCAAATGCTATTTGAAGTAGCAATGTTTGTACTGTGATTTCTGCCTTTGGCGTACACAGGGTTTTTAAGTTTTTTTTTGATGGCAGTGATTTAACAAATCACATATATAGACAATCAGCTCATTTGATTAAGGAATATTGCTAATCACAGGGATATTGCTAATCACACCAAGTTTATTTTGGTATTATTAGTGTGATTCCTTAATAAGCATGTTGACTTTTATTTATTATTTTTTTCAGAAAATAGCTTCCTGACTTACTCAAACTTACTTTTTCTTTCCTTATTATTTAAACAAACATTTCTTAATCACCAACTATGTGTAAGAAATTATATTTTAGCTATGAGGAAGTGAGTAATGCCCTGTTGTGATGACGCTTACATTCTAATGTAGGTGCAGTATTATAGCTTCACATACACACACACACACACACACACACACACATGCACACACACACCCATCTTATATATATTGCATATGATGTATGGACATGCATATATCTGTTTATGTATACATGAATATAAATATATATGATATCTTTATAAATATATACTTTCCATAAATAGTGTAAGAAAACAACTCTAATAAAAATAAAAGCTAAACCAGTTTTAAAAAGGAGAATATCTTCCTACTCCTCCCCACCAAAAATAAATTTTGCAATTAAAAGAATTTATGTAAGAGTGAAAATAATGGACATCCTTATACAATATAGACAGTGCAACACCTCAACAAAACACAATGTGTTGGGTATTTATTTGCAATTATACTAGAAAGTAATTTGGTAATAAATATCAAATGTCCTAAAAAATCATACTATCAGAATCATTGTTTTCTGTTTTCAGAATTTATATATAGACTAATGAGAAAAATGTGTATTGCATGAGTAAAGGTGTGTATTGCATCCTTGTAAATGGTACAAATACTTTAAAAATATGCAACTCTAAAAGTTGTGTTAAATACACTATGCTAGATATATATTATTAAATATTGTTAATTCATTTTCAAACTCTATTTCATGAACTCTCAGTGCTTAAGATCATGGGACTTAGATTGCTTTACATGGTTTGAAACAAGAGTTTCTTTTAAATGTTATGTTACTTAATATAAAATTTATCTGTGATATGGTCTGGCTCTGTGTCCTCACCCAAATCTCATCCTGAATTATAATCCAAACTGTAATTGCCACGTGTTGGGGGAGAAACCTTGTGGGAGGTGATTAGCTCATGAAGGTGGCTCCCCCATGCTGTTCTCATGATAGTAAGTGAGTTCTCATGAGATCTAATGGTTTTATAAGGGGCTTTTCACGTTTTACTTAGCACTTCTCTTTCCTCTTGCCCTGTGATGAAGGACGCATTTGCTTCCCCTTCTGCCGTGATTGTAAGTTTTCTGAGGCTCCCCCAGCCATGGGAAATGTGAGTCTATTTAAACCTCTTTTCTTTATAAATGACCCAGTCTCAGGAAGTTCTTTATAGCAGCACTAATACAATCTGAAAAATGAGATTCAGCTACAAAATACTAAAACATTTTTATGCGTACATATCTGTATAAAATTAATTTAACAAATGTATATACTGTCTGTACAAAAAAAATCACTATTTCTGAGTGAACTTAAAATGCTTGATTTATAAAATAGTTCAGAATTTATCTAGAAACAAACTGAATCTTAAAAAATTAGCAAAGCACTAACTATACTTTGAATTATAAAGTAGAATCTTTTTTTTTTTGTCTTTTTTTTGGGAGATGGAGTCTCTTTCTGTCGTCCAGGCAGGAGTGCAGTGGTGCGATCTCAGCTCACTGCAGCCTCCGCCTCCTGGGTTCAAATGATTCTCCTGCCTCAGCTTCCTGAGTAGCTGGGATTACAGGTGCCTGCCACCACAGCCAGCCAATTTTTATATTTTCAGTAAAGACAGGGTTTCACCACGTTGGTCAGGCTGGTCTTGCACTCCTGACCTCATCATCTGCCCACCTTGACCTCCCAAAGTGCTGATATTACAGGCATGAGCCACCGCGCTCTATAAAGTAGAATCTTAAAAATAATACAGAATAAATCATGTTGAATATTTAAACAATTTATTCTACCAAGTTTTATAATAGTATAATTTAAATTCCTCTAATATGTTAGAATTTTACAGCATAATTATACCTTTTTACTTTTGCCAAATTTTTAAAATCTTTACTCATTTTCTCAGTGGCTTCATTCATTGTTTATATACAAGTCATTTTCCTTTGAAATACCCATCACGTCACTATGCTTGTAAATGTCATCACTTCATTGTGGTTGGCTTTTCAGTTATCCAGAATTGTTTGCATTAATTTAATAAAATCCTGCATATTTTATAAAATATTTTGTTTTTTATTGCAGAATAATTGCTTTGTATTTGCATTAGATTGCAGAATGTTTCCATCATCCCCAAATCAGCTATTATAGCCCAGAAAGACTCCAACCTATGCATTCTCATACCTACACAGAGTATACGTAATTGGAAAAATATTTTTTACTAATACTTTATTTGATATTTGATTTGTTTCTAAAATCACCAATTTCCATTTCATGTTATAACTTATCATTGTTGTCAAGTTCTAAAATAGTCTATTTTTTTTCAATGGAAGAACAATAACTAAAAACTGGTAAGTATAATTAGACAAATAATTTTTTAAAACCACCTGTAGGTAGAAATTGCTCAACATAAGTACTATAGATACACTGTGTTCTTCAATGTAGATATTGAATCCAACAAAAGAACAGTGATGCATGCTATCGTAAGGGACTTGGGAAACCTCAAAGTACCACAAGCTTGACAAGGTTGGTCACTAGGTTACATCATCCTAATTCTATAATCCCATGATTTCTCAATGGGTTTCATATAACAATGAGGAAGAGCCTAAAATCAGAGCTTTTAATTAATTTATGGCTTCTGCTCCAGTCTACTCATTTCAACCTATAAAGAAACATAATTAACCTCAATTTATTTTTTAAGAGTATACCTGCATTTCTAGCTCTCACTTTCTTACATTTGAGTAAATGTGGACAGCAGTCAGCAGTTTCTTATTCTATTTTTCCTTCATCATCACCTTTTGCCTTTCTGATATAAAACAGTTGAATACAGACAAGTTATTTTATTCTTCATAAAATTTTTTGATTCTAAGCTACCAATTAGAATCCTATAGCAGGGAAGTTATTTTATTTAATCTATATATTAACCATTGAATAAATGATGTGCCCATTGTTTGAGTAACTGACCGAGGATTTACTACCAACCCTGAAGAGATTACCTGGGTGACTAAATTAATATTGTTAATAATTTTTATTTTCTATCTTCTAAGTTAAAGGTTTAATTAACCACTGCCCTTTCTGTTTGCTGATGAATGGCTTGCTTGTACTGAAAAGCTGGCCTCTGCTAACTGGCATCATTATTTTTTCTTCAAAGCATCATTGGCCTCTATTAGACTCTTAGAGGTTAAATTATTCAGAATTACTGAAATGCATTTTCAAAATAAGTCAAAAATTTAACCTAATTACACAATAATCATCTTAACAGAATTCAACAAATTTTAGAATATTATTTAATGAACTGTTTTTAAAATAATTATCTTCCAATTTACAGTCTGATTTGGCACACAGAAATACGTAGATGTAATGGAATTCTAAATTACACTGAATTTATGGAGAAGGACATAGTTCATTCTACAGTGTAGGCCATAATTTCATTCTATTACCATACAATTTGCTTTGCAACAAAATAATTTGCAAACTGAAGCTGATGTACTCCTAATTTCAAGAATGTTAAATACACAGCATAACATCCAGTAAAACAAAAGGAGGTAGCCAAGACTTTGATGTTTATTGAAATGAAGTTTTGTCAATAATTATCATTACCAATTTTAGCTGCTAGGATTCGCTAGTTGAATAGCCTTTCAATTTTGCCTTATTTTTCTGAAGTCATCAAATTTTTCTTTCATCTATGAATAATGAATTTGAACTCTCTGCTGTCATTGGAGGTGGCAGTATGAGTGTAAAGACAATTAGTTATCTTGTTAGATAAACTACTTTTCTTCTCTGGTTAAAATAAGGTAAAAACAATATTTTGCATTTGTCTCAAAACACAACCACTTTTCAGCGTACAAAGGGAGCTGTACAACTGACCCAGTCATAATACAAAGCTGTTACACAGGTTTACCTCCATTTTATCCAATAACTGTGAGTAATAGTTATTCTTGATCAACAGTGGGGTCGAACATAGATGGCACTTTTCTTTTAAATTCATCTTTGAAGTCATGTAGGTGATGAGGATGGGAGACTGGGAATGGGTTCGCAGTGGAGTGTGGGAGTAGTATGGGGGACCCTAATATCCGAAAAGGCCAAGCATGCATGTCTTAAGCATGGTCTATAAAATGCACACTTTTTATCAACTCAGAGACTTTGGTATCAAGTATTCTTGTAAAATTCCTAAATAAATAAACAAAACATTAGTATCAGAACCTAAACCATAAGGTTCACCTGAGAGATCCTAAGGCGGGGAAGTCAGTATGTGTTTAGGGGTGGAGGGCAGGGAGGAGAGGTGGGACACAAGGGAGAGATAGTTGGGGTCAGCATACACAAAATCCAATATTAATCTTAGTATTTTGAAGGTATTATGGTTCTGCACTCTGTGTCAGATCCAGAAATATTAATTGATACTTTTTAATTAATATTCTTAGAGTAAAATATACAATCCTTTTGAAACACATTATTTTATATTATTGTTATAGGAACCTTATTGGATAGATAGACCATATACAATCTATGGCACATATAGTTTCAATGTCTCAGCTAAAAGTCCATTAAAGGGAGCTCTACTTTATTTTATTTATTTATTTATTTTTTGAGATGGAGTCTCATTCTGTCACCCAGGCTGGAGTGCGGTGACATGATCTTGGCTCAGTACAGCCTCTGTCTCTCAGGTTCTAGTGATTCTCCTGCCTCAGCCTCCCGAGTAGCTGGGATTACAGGTGTGCACCACCACACCCGGCTAATTTTTGTATTTTACAGTAGATACATGTTTTCACCCTGTTGGCCAGGCTGGTCTCGAACTCCTGACCTCAAGTGATCCGCCCACCTCGGCCTCCCAAAGTGCTGGGATTACAGGTGTGAGCCACTGCTCCCAGCCCCTACTTTCTTACCAGTGATTTTTCCTGATTGTTTCTGAGGATAGGATTAATGAATGATAATGTCTCTGTCATTTTCCTTTCTTTAAATAAAAATTCTGCTTTCTGAGGTTTTAAAGAAAATTAAGTTTATACGAATTTTTGATTTTTCACTGCATTGATTATTTTAACATTATAATCCATGGTATATTTCAAGACCATGAGGTACATATGGTTTTTTCTGTGTTTATTATGTATAAACAGATAGACTATGGATTTTGTACCACTTGAGCTTTGCATACTTACGATAACAAAGTTTGAAAATAAATTATATACCTATGCACAGCTCTGTACTCCCCATGTCAATTATATTAGAATGTGAAGATACTGCTGCATCTGGGCTTAATAGAGCAAACATCTGGTGAGCTTTCTTCATGCTTACAGGTTGGATGAAGTCATGGGATAGCAGAACCAGGAGATCCAAGCAGTAAGCACCACCAATTCTGAGAATCTGTTTAAGGAAAGATTCCTCATCTTCAAGAACTGTGAAGTGAGCTAGTAATACAATTCTGTTGACGGGCATTTCTTAGTTTTGTACATATGTCAGTCACAATTTATCCAGAAACACAGAAACTAAGTCGGTTAAGCAAAAGGAATAATACAACAATTAAACTGGAGACCCAGAAACATTACTCAGCTGCCAGTGTGCCCTGACCTGGAAAAGTTATCTGCTGTGGGAATCCAGCTGCTGGAGGAGGTACCTGAGAGCCTGTACTTTGCAATCTTCCAATCTTAGGTTTTGTCAAAGTTACTGGTGATTGTGATAAATCATTAGATAAACCATTAGACATTAGATACTTCAATCTTTACCTCGATTCACTCGTCTATCCTTTCAAAGTGAAGCCTGAGCTTTGTTATGGGCAATGATGCAGAAGCAACACACTTCTAGCCTGCAGCAGCATATCACGCAGAACATCTGCAAAGCAGTACGTTTTGTAGCACTGTAGCTAGAAAAAAGATTATTTGTGGAGTCATGAACTAAAAGAGAAGCAATAATATAAAAACAGTATGACTTGAATGAAAGCCAACTTCTCATGAAAATACTCGTGTTTCCCCAACCTGAGCAAGCCTGACGTCATATATACCACTTCCCCTTAACAATGGAAAATTACTTAGCACCTCTAATTTTGTGTTTTATCAAATAGATAGTACTCATTTCAAGTCTCATGATCATGTAGTCTTCCACAGGTAGTGATTTAGTTTCTGTCACCTCCCCATGTCAAGCCAAGAGTTGTGTCTCAAAAAGAAAGTATTGATGTGTGTAAAAGTCCACTTTAGGTGTAATTACAGGCTCATTGAACCAAGTGGTTGACTCATATACCAATGTACTAAATTTTAAGGGCATTGTATTGTTATAAAAACCTTGGCCTAAACATATATCTTCCATTAAGGGGGACTGGCTTTGCAATTAACTTTACCATAATGATAGAAATTTCCTTCTGAAAATAGTTTACATGAGAAAAAAGGTAAGTTGATTTAAAATATAAAGATTGTAATAATATAAATGATACTCAGATATCACTAAAATTATTAATAATAGTATGCAAATAACTGAATTTATGTAAATTTTTTGGGATTTATATTTAATTGCAGGCAACATGCCTGGGACTTTGAAAACAAATCTTTTATTTATTTAATTAATTTAGTTCCAAATAAAGGTTATTTTACAAACACAAGTGAAGCTCAGAGACTTCCTTGACTTAGCATCTTTAAACATTTCTTCCCTTTTTACGTAAGCAAATTTTCCCGTCAGCCATATTCCAGCAATATTTGGTGGGTTTCTTAGAGAAGGTTAATAATAGAGAGTGGTGAGGATAGCATATAATCCATAAAGAACATGGTGCTTATTTCAGGAAGTATGTCACTGGGCTTTTAATGTAACTATTATAATCCATTTATTCATTAGGAAAAATTGCCCAATCCATTGCTACTCTCAGTTCAAAATTTATTTTTCTAGACACAAGGCCTAAAGTCACTGATCAGCTGGGAGTCGGATGTAAAAAGACAGTAAAAAATAATACCAGTAATTTTTGTTCCTAGAAGAAGGTCTACTTAGTGCTAATGCTTCGCTATAGAATATTCAGATATTCTGGCAGAAAATGAAGTGTCGGACAGAATAAGTACACTAAATAACAGGATAAGGATACTACCTCTATCTTAGTGCAGTGAACACTACAATGTAAAACAAAATATCCAGAACATTGCAATACTGCCTTTTAACAAGTATAAACTGAGCTCAGATATATATTTGGCGAGGTGAATTTGTTTTAATTTGTAACTTTTCCTTGAGACACAGCACATACTCATATACTTTTCAGCTCTACATCACTTTTGCTTTATTCTTACTCCAAAGAAATCTACAGCCAACTCGGACATTCAGATTTCATGAAATTTTGGTGCTGGCCAATGGGTGCATAAAAGATAAATTTCTAAAAACTATCAAAATGAGACCGGCCATCCAAAGAATTCTCATGTATTCTGGCAGGATAAATATACATGTTAAGGCTTATTATGTATGTATTTTTGGAGGCTGGATAAAATTTTACAGGAAAAAATTTCTAAATGCATTGGGAAGTCCCCAGATCACTATTTGTGATTAACATGCCTCACTCTACTAAAATATATTTTATTTTAGTAGGCCAAAAATCTTGCACATTACCTTAAGATAGATGATTTTAAAATATATAATAAAGGTCTTTTAATTAGAATTTCTAAATTTAGTATATTTCACAATATTCCAGAACAAGTCTAAGTCCTGAGTTATTTATTTCAGAGGCAGACTCTCTTAGTTTATTTATTTCTGATAGTATGTAATAAAAGAAGTGATAATATACCTCATTAGATTAATGAGTGTATTGAATACAGGCAGGTATATTTTTTAAATTTGGGAACTAAGAAGAATAAAAAAATAAAGATATGGGCCTGAAAATAAGAAGTGGGTCAGTTTTAACCTCATGACCAGGGGAGAGGTCACAAACTTGATTGATATTTCAAAATTGGTCCAGAATTGAAGAATACCTCGAGTGAATGACATACTAATACAGAGAAGTTGGGGTTATATAATGGAAATCCTGCATATTCTCTACTTAGTGGGGGTATTAGGCATAAGATAATTACATGCATGTAAAATCCATATGTAATTTTTACTTATGTAGCCTGTTTAGTGAACTATGTTGGTAAGCTGGGGAATGTTGCATGTTTTCGTTACATGTATGCAGTGTTTGCATAAGAAAAATTACACAGTATAGGTACAGTTTTAAAACTCAAGATGTGAAGAAAATAAAGTTAGCATGCATAGGTAACCCATGACAGGTAGTTCAAGGAATATTTATAAAATATCGCTTAGTGAAAATCAATCATTGATGAGCTGCAGCTTACTAACATGCCTGTAATTCTTTTAGCTGGAAAGTAATGCTTTCCTGGGAGAGTTTCTAAATGTCATCATTGAGGTTTTATGTTATATACCAGGTTCCATGGCCATAAAGGAAGAGAGATTACCAACATGCTTTACCTTTTGAGGATTGCTTGTCTTAGGATAATGAATAACTGCTAACACCTGAAGAACCACTTACTGGAAGAATCTGAGACAACCATAAACTTGCTAGCTTTGAGGTTATTCTATGAAGACAATTCTGAAACATTTGTTCAAACACTCTGGGAATAGGAAAGACAACCAAAGACCATATAATCTAGTTCTAGGTGCTCCTACAACTTCTCCAACACTGTCTATTCATATATTGATACATTTAACTATGTGTGTAGTAACGTGTTGAAATATTACTCTCCTCAGGCATTGTTCTATGGGCTACAGATATAATGCAGAAGACAAATTATTCCTAAACTTCAGTGGTTTCATTATCAGGATATGTGAAATATTAAAAAATAAACTAGTATAATATGTCAAATGATTCAGAAGCAAAGCCAAAACCAAAACAAAACCCTACAGAAATAACTAATGCTTTGGGATTTACATGTTTTGAACCTAGCAGGGAAGAATCTAACATCTGTTTTTCTCATGCATACCCTCATATGAGGAATTCATATGATGTTTCAGAATGCCTACAGTGGGGGAAAATAAACGTGTGTGTGTGTGTGTCTGTGTGTCTGTGTTTCTGTGCGTGTATGCGCATGTGTTACTGATTCATTCAAGAGAGTAATTATGTTTGAGCATACATACTCTTTCTGTATCCTACTTTTGCTGACTATTAACATTCACAGTTTGGAGAAAAATTCTTTATTACACATGGGGTGCAGAAAAGGGTAAAATAAAACACTAAATACATTCCAATGATGCACTTGAAACACAGGGAGATCTAGAACCAACCTGTCAGATGTTACTGGAATTCTGTTTCTCTCTCTCTTTTTGTTTTCCCTGTGCTTGTGGGCCTTGTTCTTTCTTTTTTATTATTACTATTATTATTATTATACTTTAAGTTTTAGGGTACATGTGCACAATGTGCAGGTTTGTTACATATGTATACATGTGCCATGTTGGTGTGCTGCATTAGGTATATCTCCTAATGCTATCCCTCCCCCCTCCCCACACCCCACAACAGTCCCTGGAGTGTCATGTTCCCCTTCCTGTGTCCATGTGTTCTCATTGTTCAATTCCCACCTATGAGTGAGAACATGCGGTGTTTGGTTTTTTTGTCCTTGCGATAGTTTGCTGAGAAGTTTGGCCACCTAAATCTGTCCAAAAATAAATTGGTCACTTATGGCAACTTTCTTTTAAATCTTACTATTCCAACATGCAGAAATGCTACTTACGAAAAATTACAATGTACGACTCCTTTAATAGCTGAGGCACTCAAATATAAATAAATTTGAACTGGTCATTTTTCCATCATTCCTTTAGTCATTAATTAAGCAAAGTGATCAAATGTATATGGGAGGAATACAATTTATTTGGGTGTTTCTTTTTAGATTTAACAAGGACATGGTACATGGTGAGGGCATGATACTTTGTAAAGTTACACTCCATGGTATGAAAATGCATGCCAAATATAGACCAAGTTCACAGACATGGTATAGATATGCATATAAGTCAATACTAATCCTTAGAGCAATCTGCAGGGTAGGCATATTTATTTTCATATTACATCTAAAGAAACTGAGTTTCAAATATTATAGGTGGTTTTGTCAAGACTGCACAACTTGTAAG